>NC_041374.1:1180043-1242543 GCF_900634415.1 Cottoperca gobio | reverse complement strand
CAGTCGCTTTTGAATTACATGGAGTTTATCAGAAAACCAAAGATTCTGAAATCAAATGAAGAACGTGCGACTCCGAGGCTTAAGTTGAGCGTGTCTGCAGCCAATTGTTTCTTTTTTTTAGGCTGAGCAGAGACGCATGTGACCGCCGTGGGTATGGCTGGATTCACCTAATGTTGTACAAATGTATCTTACATTTTCAAGATACTGTGTCACAGGTGACCTTTCACGGAAAGGAATAATCAGGTTGTTTCTTCTTACCTTTGGATGCTGCTGACATTTCCTTGTATCAGTCAGATAGCTTTTGACATAAAAGCCAAGAGAACATCTGCAGGGACCTTTTTCACTGTTGTACAGAGAGAGCGAGAGAAATGAATAATGATGAGAGGAAATTGAAGCTTTTTAATGTGCAAACACAAGAAGAGCTGTGACCTGTCTTTGTCAGACTTTCGCAATTCACTGTAGAGACATCATAATAACAAGGTTTCCCTAAAAACAAACAATGTTTCTGCTACCCAGTCACTCTTACTTATTAACACACACTTCAATTGTTCACAGCACTTCCATTTTTAAGAAACACAATAAGTGGGAATATATTGCAGCAACCTTCAGTTCTGCCCAAATTTAATCCAAAAACAAATCGTTTCACCTTCTAAAAGGCAACAAAACTATATAAATAAATAATATTTCACATTTCAAACAGGTGAGAAATGTGTGTCTGCCTTTTAATTATCCGATAAACCAGTTGGCGCAGGAATGTAAGAGTTTGAGCTTCTCCTCTTAAAGGTGCCAAGACATGAATTATGACCCATAAATAACCCTTGACGAAGTGAAGACTGGCCACAATGCTGCGAGGAGTCTGAGGATGTGGAAAACAATTGGACCTCACAAAGATAGAAGTGCGGAAGCACACACACACACACACACACACACACACACACACACACACACACACACACACACACACTGACATGGTGCAAGTTATCCTGTGGTTCCCTTTGAAGTTGCTTCATGGAAACCACAGATTCAGGAGAAAAACAACCTTCGAGTTGAATCGAGGGAAATACTTTTCAAAGAGACTTTATGAAAAGGAAACTTTTGAGATATTGTAACAAACTGTATAACAAAACAAACATGTTTTGCATAAAGTTTGTAAAGATATTTGCTTTTTGCTTTTAGCATAAATGCAGGTAATCTGGCGCTACACCCAGCCCATCGCTCATGTAGGCACAGCGTGGTTTTCTGGCTGGATATGGGATACATGTCGGATAACGAAGATGGCACAACTCGATGCCACATGACCAATCTGCTGGAATGTATCCATTGTGCGACATAAAAACTCTTCACTCTCTATTCGAAGGCCAGTTCCAATGCTTTCAGACTAGCTCGTTAGCATTAGTGCTAGCTTGGTCACCTGTGTTTCCTGGGGACTGCCCATTGTTCTGACGGCCCATTAATCCGAAACATGGACAGATGTGCGGTTGAAACAATGGCATGGCACCGGTTTACTTGCACATGGTCCTTTGCTTTGCAGGTTGTAGCGGCCCCTCTGTTAGCACCCATGCTGTGCAAACGTAGTGGTCTCATTTAAAGGATTGATCGCTCAGCGGTTTCTTCACGCAGCAAACTTCAGTCTGAACTCAGCGCTGCAGCTTGCATCGAGGCGCTTCTCAGTTCCCTGCGCAACACTTATACTCATGCTGTATCAGCAACATAATCTGCCCATGAAGTTCAATAAACATTCACTGTATTTGCAATTGCAACATGGTTCAGGAAGCATCACATGAATAACACGTGGTGATTTTAAATCGACGACTTCTGTTTATTTCATAGAGCAAATAAAGCGATAACATGAAAGACTTCTTAGGAGATCTCAGCACGACATTAGTTGTTTTGAAGCAGTTTAAGTGTCTAACAAAGTAATTCAGAGGAGATACAGTATTTGCCTTGAGGGCTGAAGAGCTGCAACGTGATGATCCTGCCGATGAAAGGATTCCTCAGATGAAACTAGATCCAGGACGGTTCGATGCACAACGCGAGTCTTTCGCCGTGCGGGGGGAGGTTAATGTGACATGACAAGGTGCCCGGATGGGAGGGGGAGGTTCTGGGGTTATGTATGGCCTTTTGGTGATGATTGGCTCTGTCAGATTTCCAGGCTACCTTGTACTGAACATCCAGGAAGGAGCCGAGTAACACTGATTGGCTTAGACTTTTCAGCCTGCTACCTTTCTCCCTCCCCAAGCATCATAAGAAAACACACTTTGAGTGCATTTGAGAGGAAGCGACATGAGGAATTGAAGCAGATGTTTATTGTACCGTAAGTGGTAGAGAGTGCTGTGGTAAAGCAGAAGGTGCTTTACCTCCATGAGGACGTGAACACACATGAACACACTTATAATCTGGGCGTTGAATTGTGTGCATCAGAACCTTTTGGTCTAAAGCAATTAAAATATATTACTTCTCTCCCTAAAGGTTGACGTGCCCATAGATACAGTTCCTCTATTGGCTGCCATATGTTGTCTAAATCATTTCCCAGACTGTATTAATTTAGGTCGGAAAACTCCACTTTTCTCCAGGGGTAGCTCAGGGATATTTGTTTTCCAGCAGTAGTGTGAAGGTTATCAATTTCACTTTTTCAAATGTGTGTCTTGTTGCCAGTTATAAAAGTTTTATTCTATTGAGGGGATATTAAAGGAGCATTAATTGATTTTTGACCACTTGTTCGCAGCCGTAGACACAACTATTACACATTATTACCTCATCATTTTGTGTGGAGAACGTGTTTACACATCCAGCAGACACAGAGCAACATAAGCATTTATTTTGAGTTGTGTCTCTGCAACATAACCAATAAAAATGCTAAAACGCTCCTTAGAGCTGAGAGTGGGATGATAATACTCAGTTACCGATACAAGTGACACCTTCTCTCCAAAAGCTCCAATATATACGAGTCGGGGTTTACTAATAATACGAAGTGCCTAAAAAAAAACCCATCGAATTACATTATTCAAGGTCATTAAATCAAAGTTTTATGCTGCGAATGAAGTGTACCTAATCCTCAAACAAACACACATTATCATCAGGATTGCAGCGGTACACTAAGAGCGAGTTCTGCTGTCACAGCTGGGTTTGCTCCAGGTTCAGAGGGAATACTTTCTTAGACTCGGCCCAAACATCACTTCCTCTCTACTGTAGAAGTGGATATTTCCTCTGCGGTCTATATTTGAAAGCATTAGCCAAAAATAATCAGCGCTTTACTGTAATTTAGTTGAGTTTGGGAATCCCTGGGCTCCCTACAGCAAAGGCCTGCTGCTAAACAGTCGGCTGGTAAATTACAAATCACAACTAATAGGAGTGGGGGGAAATAATGGCAGTAATAACAGTGAGCAGCTATCAGGGGATGTACAACACTCTGTCAATGTTTGGCATTATAATTCATATAGAGTGGGAGGAGATGTCAAATAATTAACAGTACCACCAGTAGCTCACACACCAGCACAGATGTTGCCCCTTTCTTTTTTCTAAAGGCAGTGTAATTCTTTTGTTTGATTGAAAATAAATTATGAGAGAAGAGAAAACCTAATTGGAGTTTCTTTCTCTTGATGCTTTCAACTTAAGCTCAGGCGTCGGGGACCTTGAAGCTGTGATCAAAATGCCAGAGGCGGCATTGTTGGGAAGACAAAAGGACTATGGGAGGAAAGAGGAGCGTGGCAGCAGCGGTGGGGATCTGGCAGACCTGTGTGTTCATTTATTTAAAGAAATTAAGTAATGGAAAAGAAAACACCTGCAAGCCTCAGAGTAAAACAATAAAGAAAGCAAGATGTGGAATTAAACATTACGCAACAATAGGAGTTCTTTCTGTAGGAGGCAGCTGGATTATATTTTGATTTCCAGCAAGAGCACATGAAGTATGAAAAGGTTCTCCTGGTAATTTCAGATGCTATTATTTGGTGTACAGTTATAATAAAAGCTTTCTCCACGAAGGACACATGATGTGAGGATCTTCACAGGCAGGGTGAAGGATGGGGCTCATTGAAAATCAGTAAAAGATTGAACAATCTTGACTAGACTGGGAAGATCCTCACATCATGTTTCCTTCGTTGTTTTCATTATAACCCTCTACACCAGTGGGGTCAAACATGCGGCCCAGGGGCCAAAACCTGCGCACATTGTTATGCTTCTGAGTATTTATGGCAACAGGACGGTGTATGTGGTATTGGGTCAGGAAAACCTACATGTGTATGTGATACTGTATATTTGTTTAACCCCGGACAGAGCTAGGCTAGCTGTTTCCCTCTGATTCCAGTCTTTATGCTAAGCTAGGCTAACCACTTCCATCTCCAGCTCCTTTTTGTTTTGGGTGAATGTTATCTCTTCATTGGAGACGCTACAGTAACGAGATGGGGGAAGACATCGACAAAGCTGTGAGGTTGGACTTGAAATGGGGACTTTGCAGTTCATGCTCAATGCAATAAACCTGCAGGCCACCAAAGAAACTCAATACTTATAACACGATTGGCTACAGTTTCGCTCTGCCAGATGTACACATTACCGGCTATTTTTAGGATGGGTATATGGAACATCCACCTACTCAGAGCTGGGCATATGCTGTACACCTGTTTGAACGCACCACTGCACCTCTGGTCCAGTCCCTTTGGCAATAAATTATACATGCAGGCTGGTTAACGGGACTGTGCTGTGTGTCAGACGACATCACCTGTTGGTATTTAACATCAGAGTTCTGACGCATGGACACTGTTCCCTGCACTGAAACTTTAAATTAGATGGAAATATGTATTGCTTTCCCTTTTTGTTGCCAAAGCAAACCAACATGTTCTGTCCAACTACATCAAAGTAAGTTTTTTTTTTTTTGCAAAATGAATTCATCCTGAAGGAGACGGTGTGCAGTCCATTTGTGCCACATGATTCAAAGTCACGTTAATGTCCCCCTACCTGAAAGGAAAGCCTCCATTTAAAACATTAGGTGGTCTGAGAAGTCATTCTGACACATCTCTCACTGACAGCTTCATGTATTTACTATCCTTTTCGCAGTTAGTCGCAGCAGAGGCAACATTTTCTTCAGCCTGTTTCCTTGCCAACACTGAAGGATCATTTCCCTTAATTACACACAAAGGAAGGTTTGAATCAGACCCTTAATTTCTCTCGTCAGTCTAATGACAGCCTTTGGGGAGACTCCTACACCCCCACTGGCCACTGGGGCGTCACCAATTCAGAACAGCTGCCTGATAAAATATGGATTTGTTATGTTACTTTCTGCTGCGGACAGTACGGACTAAAACCTCTTTGGACTCTCCCTGTCAGTGCGCAGAACCTGAAACCCCACAATCGACAACAATCACAAGACTGGAAGGACAACTGGATTACAGATAACTTTAACAGAGCCATAATCAACTTATCACAACTTTTATGGTCTTAAATCTCTATTAGTGTGTCTGTGCCATGAGAAGAAAAAAATCCATTTCCTCCGCCTGGATTAACTGCGTTAACTGCGATGAGCAGGAACACATTTTATTCAGAAAACAAACATATTTCTATTCAATATAAAAATAGACCACGTCCAGGACAGCAAAGAGCTATGGCTGAGCGTACTTGTGATTGCCTTGAAAACAAGAAAAGATTTGCATATTGAGTGGAATTCTATTATAACATCCAGTTTGAGGACCTGTTTCTAATGCTTTGTACTCACAGCACTTCCCTCACATATGCATAATTCACATATACATTTGACTTTATTCCCCTGTTGTTGGGCATTCCCTGACAAATAAAAGGTCTTATTGATTGAGGTGCAGAATTCAGCAGAAATTTGACTAAAAATGGTTTAAATGCAACAAACTTGGACCCAAATAAACAACATAATCAGTGTGTGAGTATTTGCTTGGCAGCCAACACTGAGAACAATGAGGTCAGTTTGGGAGATGTGAGAATATTATCATGTGAAGCTTTAAAGTTTGAGGGAAGTGGAGTGTTTTATCAGGATAATGACGAGTGGAAACACACAGTCTCCTGCTCCAGAAGGATGTCCATGTTTAAAAGAGCTCTTTCACATGTGCAATATATAAAGAAGAAAATATAATGATTAGTGGATTACATACATCACCTTCAACTTTGTGGAAAGGTGCCTTATTTCTTCAATCTCACGTGTTGCAGTTTGAGACATTCAGTTATCGAGTAAAATTAATCTTTATTTCCATTATTTGATAATGATATCTTTTATGCTAATTTGGTCGTTGGTTGAGTCGAAGAGTTGGATAATTCAGTTTTCACGGCAGACTCTCTCACTCTCTCTCTCTCTCACTCTCTCTCACTCACACTCTCTCTCTCACTCTCTCACTCTCTCACTCACTCCTCTCTCTCACTCCTCTCTCACTCTCACTCTCTCACTCACTCCTCTCTCCTCTCTCACTTTCACTCTCTCTCTCTCTCTCACTTTCACTCTCACTCTCTCTCTCTCTCTCACTCTCTCTCTCTCACACTCTCTCTCTCTCTCACTCTCTCACTCACTCCTCTCTCTCTCTCACACTCTCTCTCACTCTTACTCTCACACTCTCTCTCCTCACACTCTCTCTCACTCTCACTCTCTCTCACTCTCTCTCTCTCTCTCTCTCTCTCTTCAGTCTATGTCTCTCATTCAGTCTCTCTCTCTCACTCAGTCTCAGTCTCTCTCTCACTCATCTCTCACTTAGTCTCACTCACTCACTCACTCACTCACTCACTCACTCACACTCTCACTCTCACTCTCACTCAGTCTCTCTCTCACTCTCTCTGTCTCTCTCTCACTCACTCAGTGTCTCTCTCTCACTCTCTCTCTCTCTCTCTCTCTCTCTCATTCACTCTCTCTCTCTCTCTCTCTCTCTCTCTCTCTCTCTCTCTCTCTCTCTCTCTCTCTCTCTCTCTCTCCTCTCTCTCTCTCTCTCTCTCTCTCTCTCTCTCTCTCGTGATGTTTCTCTCGTGTATCGTTTCAAGAATAAGTGCGAGCGCAGACAGATGCCACCATTACTGCGTACCATGTGTCACCCGCCTCTCTTCGTGATTCTCTGCAGGAATAAATGAACCTGAGGACTGTAATTAAATTCAGGCTGCTTTTATCAAGTCACTGTAGGAAGAGATCTCTTAGTTAAAGCATTAACCCACATTATGATCTACATAAATCAGCATTTTGCCACTCCATAACACTACAGGAATTCAATTAACATCAACATATCTAAAAGTGTGGTTCACCCAAACTTTTGTTTACGCTCCCACAAGGGGCACAACTTTGTCAATACAAGTTTTGAATTTGTTGGCATATTGTTTGTGTTCAGTGTTTATTCTGAACTTTATTTCTGACTTTTCATTTTGAGTCAGTTGGATATGTTTCATAGTTTGGCCATATCTTGGAATAAAAATAGTTTTCTATTAAAAATAGTATTTCTTTAGCGGTGATTTAATGTTGATTGATAAATGCATTTTGAATCATTATAGAATAACTTGTGGACTAAACATTACATAATAGTAAACTGCTGCTTATAAATGTAATGATATCAAAGGACTCAAACTCTTATTTCATTTCCTTTGAGTTGTTGAAACTTGTGTGTGTAATTCAGTAAAAAGCCTCTGATTAGTTAAAAGATTAATTCACCTTTTCGCCGCTGCAGCTTCTCTTTGCACGCGACACGATGCAGAATACGAGCCCTAATTGTGTAGAGACGATTAACTACTCTGGAATTAATCATTTTTTTCCCTTCTGGTTGTTTTATCCTGATGGCTGCTCGTATTTAGTGAGCATGGATGGAACATTTTTAAATAATGAATTGCAGATCTGCATGTATTCCACTTTTTAGAATATGTGAGGGGCTGCGGGGCTTCTTATTATTCCTATTGTCTGTTTGCACTCACCTCACTGAGTGTCGTTTTTAATGAGGCAAACAGGATATTCTCCAGGTCTTTTCTGCGTAGTAGCTGCATCCCCTCTTGTACATCTGTGGGGCATGCATTAAAGAAGCTTAACATAAATATGCCGCCACTGCCGCCGCCTCTCGTGCTCCTCTCTCTCTCCCTCTTTCTCCACCTTCCCGCTTATGTGTTTTTAAATCTGTTTTTGTGTATCTGAGGCCATTACGGTCACAATGGCAGCACAGCAAGATGAGGAAGGTGAAGAAGGAGAAGTTACATCTGCAGTGCAAAGACTTCAAGCAGCCCTAATGTACGTTTTTCTTTTTTATCACTTTGCAAAAACCGTCCATGACACTTGTTGTCTCCATCTTACCGCCAGCATTTTATCAAATGATTTATTTGTGTTGTTGAGGCTCTTAACAACTGTTGAGTGTAAGAAAACGTAATGTATGTTTGGCCCCAAACACACACCGACAGAGAGGGAATAACATTTGTGTTTGTCTTTAAGAGATATGATGTAATGTTATTGTATCTTTTTAGAGAGAAATCTGATTGAAATCACAAGACAAATCTTTGTTTTTCCCCCTTTCTGTTTTTTAGCGAGATAAGAAGCTGCACTGTTTTCATGTGCAACAGAGAAACAGAGTTCTGTGCTACTGCTTCAAATTAACGAGAAGCTCTTTTTTTTTTAAACCAAACTTCCTTTAATCAGAGCCTTTTCTTGCTTGTTTTCATGTACGCAGCAAACGTCATGATGCGCAGCAGATGGTTGCGACACAACTGCAAAAGAAGATGTTGACATTGTAATCTTGTGATTAATGGCTCCAGTTGCTTCATAAAAACACTGTATTTTTACTTTTTGTGAAAATCCATTCTTTTCTCCAGTTAGCAATAAAGAAATAGTGCAACGCTGAGACTCGCTCACAATTTGACCGTTCGCTAAGCTCTGCTCGTTTGTTACCGTTGCTATAAAACTGTCAGGCAGGTTTAACGCTTTTCTCAGTCGTTTTTGAAAACAATGGATTCTTGATTTCACACAGAACAAACAAAACCAAAGCAGGCTTCCTATTTCAAGCTGGCAACATTTAACACATCATGTTAAAAGACTAAGCCTTAAGCTAAAAGGCGCCAGGCAATCTGACCCTAACCCTAACCCAAGCTTTGTGATTAATTAATCTAAATTAATCGCATATATCAATATTTGCTGTGAGAAGCATTTCAAAATATTCAAACTCATTCTGCGTCTGAACGCCTGATCGAGAGATGACGAGACGGGTCGCTCACTGTAGCAACAGCGGCGGTGCTAGCTAGCTCCGAGCTAGCTGCTAAGTGCTTTGCGTTGAGGTGATATTTCAGCTTGAAGTTCTCCGATGGTTAGTGCAGTAAGTATAAGGCCTAACCAACAGCTGATATGATTAGCCTGAACTCTAAAGTTATCCAGGACCAGCTTCCACACAGTGGAAATACTAAACATGGATTGTTTTAACTGAACCAGTGGCGTAGCTCGGCCTACTTTAGGTGGGCTTCAGCCACTCTCAAAAAGAGAAGGAATTCTTTTATGCTTCCACCTACAAGTGTCTAAAAGACAGACGGTGTGTTTAAGAGTGGATAGGCATTTGTTTGTCTTAAAGCGCACCAGATTTATGCAAATGTCCTTTCTTTTGGGCAAGGGGGACCTGTGTCCTATCACAAATTGGTGTCAGTGTTTCTCCAATCATTCAATGTTTGTATGATGATAAATTAAAGAAGAAAATATGTCTGTTGCTTTGTAGTTATTGCCATCTCGGCTTCTTTTTTAATAATTCTTTACTATTATTTTCACAGTTGCAAGTTCCATCAACAGTAAGGGTAAACATTCTTATATTTCCCCCCCACCCCATGGGCTCAAGTATAAGATTAGTAAGAAACAATTATACATTCACATCCAAATCAAAAAAACTGGGATTCATGCTCCTTTTTGAAGAATAACATTTTCAAAATGAAAATATGTCACTTAATTGTCATTGGTTATGGTATTTTTTATGCTTTGATTGATATATTTGTCATATTAGTGTTGAGAGTTGTGCCCCCTTCCCTTACCAAGACCACAAAGTTCTATTAGATCTAGCATCTTGCAGTGCACCAGATGCAACAATTCACTTTAAAATGTAAAAAGAAATCTGGGTCCCCCTAGAGGACGTGAAGTCCACCCTACTCCTACTCGTCAACATGACTAAGGCCAGGTAACATGGACCTGGTTAACATGACGCAACCAGCACAAAACACTCTGGGTGTGTAGTGACTTACTTCTCCATCATAATGCCAACAATGGTGATTGTACTACCATGCAGGTGCACACAGCTCCACCTCACCTCTGGGCTAAGCCCACCCAAACTTGAAAACCTAGCTACGCCCCTGCTCTGAACCCACAAACTAATACTGTTTTTTTTTAGTAATGCTATAACTACTGTAGGTTGTAAGCTAGTTAGCCGAGCATGTTGACGATTGTGGTTGTTAGACCTACAGTAGATGCACACTGAGTTTAATCCATCCGTTACACTTTTGCTCTCGTGTTTTGTGAAGCTTATAAAAAAGACGGCACCCACCAAAGTCTTTATTGCTCTTAGCCCACTTCAGCCCCGTGCACACCGATTTGGTTCAGAGTTGCAGAAGTTTGGCAAGAAGGAGCATCTCCGGCCGGCTGCTGCACTGAGCTGAGACATGGAGGTCTGGGCCTGTGATAATCCCGGTCCAAATGTCTCCCTTTTGTGCAAACAAATCCCACCGATAGGGCCAATTCAGAACTCGAAGAACCACAGGCGGCATATTTCTCAGCGTAAACCCTCATGTGAGAGGGAGGACTGGAAGGACATGAAAGCACTGGCTTCCATCCTCATTCGCCTTTCTCCCTCCGTCTCAATTCTTCCTATCTGCCCCCTCCTCCCCTCTCTCTCTCTTCCCCTCAAGTGTTTTCCCAACATCTTTTAATTTGAGGTATTTTGTGACCGCCTCAGCCGTGGTGAGGCACAGCTCTGCAGCGTTCAGAAAGCTCTCCAGAGTCCATGGAAGATCCATGTTTATGCTCTTTAAAAAGATCCACAAGCACCTTCAGCACTTGATGTGTGGAGAAAGCAGCGCTCTCTGTGTGCTTGCAGAGCATACTGTACCACATCGAACAAAACATCACAGCATGCGGACTAACAGAATGGCGTTTTGGCTTTTGCCTGCTGACATATTTTCATAATTCATCAGTCATGTTGTGTAATTGGATTCAAAATGATTTGTATTGTTGGATTTGGAAAGAAATCAATGTGGTTTGATTTTACAGCCGCCCATGTAAATCTGATTTTGCATTCACCAATTGTTGACACTCTGTGCTAATAAAATACAAAAAGAATAGATGTTGATTATAAACAGATTGCAAACACAGAATCATTTAATGTTCTTGTCAACCTTTATATATCTGAGAAGATGTTGATTCCCAAAGTGTTATCCCCTTCTGTAGATAGTTTCATTGTAATGATCAATGTTCCTCATGAAGAAACACAAAGCGTTGCTGGATAATGCTGTAAGTTTATGTTATGGCTGTCAGTTTAAATGATCTTAAACCAAAATAAATATAAACAATTCTCTCCGTCAGTTATGTTTGGCGAGTAACTCTAAATGCTATGATACCTGGGAACAAACAACTGAGGTCATTTAATGTACATATTTTGGAGTTGTATCCATCGTCCATACATCTAAGCATTATTGTTGCTCCAACTGTAAGTCCATGCAAGTTATTTGGACACTTTTAGAAGCCTCAAGTGATACAACTATACAATATAGAAAAACAAAGATAGATGAAAGTCTGAAATACATATTTTCTACACTGTTAATTATCTTGTGACCCAATTAACAACCCCCTCCACTATAATACGAGTCTGCATTTGCCGTGAGACGTTCCACTGTGTCGTGTGCCTTGCTCAAGGGTCCACTGATTACCGGTCTCAAGGGAAAGAGAGAGCATTGCATATTAACTTTCCTCGCATGCTTTTCCCCGATGCTTCAGCATTTGAACCGGCAACCTGGCGTTCACGTCTCTCGCCAGACGTTTGTAATCTGCAGCCTCCCCTGGCCGGGGATCGACTTACACAACAGCTCTGCAGTCTGCTGAGACTGCGTCCTCGGACTCAGAGAGGTTTATTGCCTTTCTCTCGGCACACTGAGTTCTTAGGTGAAGCTGCAAAACAAAGTCCTTTTGATAATTACAGTCACTGTCATTTGTTTGCGGGGCCTCTTGTGATTTATCCCCTCTGAATGCTTTTGATTCATCATTGCTCCAAAACATTAGATTAATTCTCTGCTTTGGCAAGCAGTCTGTCAATTACTTTTAGGGTCAACGGTAATCAGCACAACACTCTAGTGCTATCGTGTAGTTGAGATGAGAAGTGTGTCATTAAACGGGACAATAGAGAGGCTGGCTGAATGACCAAATCAGGAAGACTCCTGGAGGATTGGTTTTAACAAACTAATGTCAAGGTCACGCAGAAAGTTTTTCTAAACCCACCGCGGCCTTCCAGTGTGGTCTGGAGTTCTTCCTGCGGCTTTAACAGCTTTAGAACTGGTGCTTGGGTTGTTACACGTCCAGAGCAGCTGAAATAATCATTTTGTTTGATTTTGACAATCCCAGTCTGTCCGGGCTCATGCAGAGCGAAGCGGTCCAAGGCTCACCAAGTTCTGAGAGCGATGCCCGCAAACGCTCATGGGAGATTAGATTTAGGAGAGAAACTGAGGAAATGAACTGAAGGAAAAGTCACTTTTACCGTTATCTTATATGCATGGAGACAACTCTTAACTCAATTATTTACAGGAGTGATCAAGAAATACATCTCACAAATACGTCTCACAATTGAAAATCTAATTTGTATGATTTGCAAATAGTGAATAAATTATAATTTGGTTAATTCATTGGTAGAACATCTTCATTTATCAACTAAAAATCATAAAAATTAAGCTTTCTTTGTTTCAAATCATTGAACATTTGTTGTGGACTGTCGGTCGGACAACACAAGCGATTTGATGTTATCTTAAAGATATAAATACATACAAAACAACTTTATTCGTAGCTATACAAACTCTTGTTGTTGAATGAATGAATGAGACCAGGTGGTGTGTGTGATCCTTTGCCTTCTTGTGTGCGACGGCCATTGTTGCCCTTTCACGTACTGTGAATAGCTCAGTTGCAGGCAAGATTTCTGAACTCCTGTGGAGTGATCCCAGGTTCAGTCTGCAGCTCAGAGTTGTTCCTGCTGTTAATGAGCAGAAGGCGGCACATTGCTCAACAACAAGCCTAGTTTCTAAGATCGTCGTACTGTTGCATGATCCAGAAGCTCATGTTATAAATGGATCAAACCAACTCCAGCTTGTTACATTACGCTCTTATCCAGAGCGACTTACAGTGAACTAAGTACAGGGACAGTCTCCCTGGAGCAACTCAGGGTTAAGTGCCTTGCTCAGGGGTACAATGGTGGCAGCCTGGTGTTGAACTCCCGACCTTCTAGTGTTTTGTTTGGAAGGCGTACCACTAGACCACTAGACCTATCTTGTTGACAGTCAGGAGATACAATCATAGTGTGTTTACATATTGTAATCTTCTGCCTTCCATCTATGCAGTTGTTCCCTTCAAGGCTATTTCAAACATTTGTATGATTTAAATCATAACAGTCGATGTTACAAGTGTCGGGTTCCTGCAGGTTCCTGGTATCATGCATGCTCTCTGTCACTCTCGCTGGAACACTTGAATAGAAAAGAGTCTTTGTTAGAGTTATCAGTAACACCTGTGCTTTTCCTATGACAAGTCACACATGTCTGCTGTGAGCAAAGCCTGGAGCTCCAGGAAGGGTCTTCCAAGGCAAACTGATCACAGGATTCTTTAAATTACCTTTTCACCATTGGAGCAGCCGTGCCTGGGTTAGGGAAACTGAGAGGTCACGGTGGCCGGGCATGCACCTGATTTAAGTCTGATGAAAGTAAATGGCTCTGCTGCCATGTGCGTTCACCACCTGCAATGAGAGACGTAGGGGTCTGGTGCAATGTTTGTACGGCATGTGCCTTGGGGAGCGAACCCGTAGCTGTGACACTGGACTCAGAATTCATAATTAAATGCTTTGAGCCACAAAGTCTTTGCATTAGTCTTTGTTCATGTTCCCAGCTTCAGTAAACAAAATGTAAATGAAATGCTTTAATGTCTCATATATTCTGTTTCTCAGCCCTGCACTTTATCTGTGTATATTTCTTTCCCAAAATGTATTATTTTCTTCTATCAGTTTGTCAACTGGTGAAGCCTTTTTTCATCCAGTCAGCCAAAAGAAAAGATGGAAGAGAAACAAATCAATGCAGGTATCCGCAGTGAAAGCCTGTTAGGATTGGCTGGGCATCACTTCTCATCAGTATTCCATAATCATTCACTGAGTCTATAACCGAGCATGGGCTTCTTTAATTGCCCCTCTGCAGGCAAGAGAGTTTAAGAAGAAGAAGAAAAACACCACATTCACAGAGCTGTCAAGAAGAGCGGAGAGTAAATACAGCCAGCCATCACCGCAGCTCCTTACACCCCCCATTATTTATTGGCCTTGCAGATGCCCTTGCCTGGGATTGCTTCTTTTGCAGCCCTCTCTCGCCTACTCCATCACACATCGAGTAAAGTCATGATCCAGCTGGGGTTTTAACTGAAGCTGTTGGCCTCAAAACATGCTAACCCAGGGCGTAGTATTTCAAGCTGACATGTCGCCCCCGGTGCCTTAATCAGGGGCTCTGTAGTGCCAGGCAGCTGGTGCCAAAGCTGGTCCTTCATCTCGACACACTCAGCATTTGAATACGTGCTTTAAGCAAACATCTATCCAGCACAATTTTGAAATTCAAATGCAGGGAAACACCTGGTCTTTGGCAGTTGTCAATTATAATTCAGCCAGAGGCTCATTAGTAAAATTACTTCTCTTAACAGAGATGAAAGAACATTTTCATAATAAAACCATCATGATTCAAACACAGGAGCTGAGTTGAGCAGAGCACATCCAGCCTACCATGAGCTCTGACTGGAGATGTGTGAAAAAAGAAAGAAATGTGCACATATAGATTTCCATGAGGGACAGCTCGGGAACATCAGAACCTTTTGCCAAACATAATATACATTACTAACTCAAAGAAACTGCGAATATAAAACTCAACTCATCTTTTCACTATAAATTAATGTCTTTATTCACAAAAGGTGCTCAACTAAACGTTTGATTGTAGGAAGTGAACAATTTGTAAATACCCAACAAATAGTTAGTAAAGACACACATGGCAGAGATATATATATATATATATATATAGATATATATATATATATAGATATATATATATATATATATATATATATAGATATATAGATATATATAGATATATCGATATATATATATATCTATATAGATATATATATATATATATATAGATATATCGATATATATATATATATATATATATATATATAGATATAGATATAGATATAGATATATATAGATATACAGTATATCTCAAAAGTGAGTACACCCTTTAGATTTTTGCAAATATTCTGTTATATCCTTTCAGGGGATAACATTATCCTACTGAAACTTTGATATAACTTAAAGTAGTCAGTGTGCTGCTTGAATAACAGTATAGATTTATTGTCCTTTGAAAATTACTCAGTACACAGCTGTTAATGTCTAAACAGCTGGCAACAAAAGTGAGTACACCCCATAGTGAACATGTCCTAATTGTGCCCAATGATGTTGTTTTCCCGCCCTGGTGTCATGTGACTCGTTAGTGTTACAAGGATTCAGGTGTAAATGATAAGCAGGGCTGTTAAATTTGGTGTTTTGGGCACAATTCTCTCTGAATGCTGGACAACATGGCACCTCATGGCAAGGAACTCTCTGAGCGGCTGAAAAAAAGGATTATTGCGCTTCACAAAGATGGCCTTGGCTATAAGAAGATTGCCAACACCATGAAAATGAGTTGCAGCACAGTGGCTAAGATCATACAGCGGTTTTCCAGGACAGGTTCCACTCGGAACAGGCCTCGCCAGGGTCGACCAAAGAAGTTGAGTCCACGTGCTCAGCGTCATATCCAGAGGTTGGTTTCCAAAAATAGACGTGCGAGTGCTTCCAGCATTGCTGCAGAGGTTGCAGAAGTGGGATGTCAGCCTGTCAGTGCTCAGACCATACGCCGCACACTGCATCAAATCGGTTTGTAAGGCCGTCGCCCCAGACAGAAGCCCCTTCTGAAACCGATGCATAAGAAAGCCCGCAAACAGTTTGCTGAAGACAATGAATCCAAGAACATGAGTTACTGGAACCATGTCCTGTGGTCTGATGAGACCAAAATAAACCTGTTTGGGTCAGATGGTGTCCGGCGTGTGTGGCGGCACCCTGGTGAGGAGTACCAAGACAAATGTGTTTTGCCTACAGTCAAGCATGGTGGTGGCAGCATCATGGTCTGGGGCTGCATGAGTGCTGCCGGCACTGGGGAGCTGCATTTCATTGAGGGACACATGAATTCCAATATATACTGTGACATCCTGCAGCAGAGCATGATCCCCTCTCTTCGGAAACTGGGCCGTAGGGCAGTTTTCCAACATGATAATGACCCTAAACACACCTCCAAGATGACAACGGCCTTGCTGAAGAAGCTGAAGGTTAAGGTGATGGACTGGCCAAGTATGTCTCCAGACCTAAACCCAATTGAGCACATGTGGGGCATCCTCAAGAGGAAGGTGGAGGAGTGCAAGGTGTCCAACATCCGTGCGCTCCGTGATGTCGTCGTGGAGGAGTGGAAGAAGATTCCAGAAGCAACCTGTGCAGCTCTGGTGAATTCCATGCCCAGGAGGGTTAAAGCAGTGCTAGATAACAATGGTGGTCACACAAAATATTGACACTTTGGGCACAATTAGGACATGTTCACTATGGGGTGTACTCACTTTTGTTGCCAGCTGTTTAGACATTAACAGCTGTGTACTGAGTAATTTTCAAAGGACAATAAATCTATACTGTTATTCAAGCAGCACACTGACTACTTTAAGTTATATCAAAGTTTCAGTAGGATAATGTTATCCCCTGAAAGGATATAACAGAATATTTGCAAAAATCTAAAGGGTGTACTCACTTTTGAGATATACTGTAGATATATACGTAAATGGTTCTAGAATCAGTATCTGATGCAATTAAAAGAAGTGGTTAACCTTAAGGCCTAATTGTTTTTTAATGAAACCTGTTTAGGGTTTTAATTTGATCATTTTATCAATTCAGCATTAAATCAATATTTTAGTTAAGTGTTTCGAATCCTATGACACATCTAATTATCAGAGTCAAAAGCTGTAAATACCACACTGTTTAGCTCTGTTCAGCCAAATGACTGAAAGCGTTATGAAATACTGTTTGCTAATAAAAACATAGAAGATATAGTTTGACAACATTCTTGCAGAGATTTGATGAGAAGTGTGATGCTGTGTGTGTGTGAGGAGTTAGTTTAGCATAAAGACTGGAAATGGGTGAACAGCTGGCCTGTCTCTCTCGGAAAGTAACAAAAACAGAAGCTTCCACTAAATCTCACTCTGCAACACCTTTTATTACCGTTGTTCAATCCCTTAAAAACTGAGTGTAATAACATCAGGTAATCTAACGGGCTGCTGGCTCTAACTAAATATTTACCGTGCAGACAGGAGAGAATCAATCTTTTCATCCAACTTGCATCAAGAAGGCGATTAAGGGAAGTTTTCAAATGTCAAACCTTTCCTGAAAGTAATCTTAAACACCTCTTATCCATCGCAAAGGAATTGTGGAGGTTCAGAGTAGGTTAGCTTAACAACGCTCTCTTAATGTACATGATTGAAGTTTGATTTAGCCTCACAACATTGTCTTGTTGACGGCCACGCATGTAAAGCAGAGGTCAAAGTGACCCAACACAGTATTATCTTAGGAAACAGAAGGTTTGAAGGTTAACCATACGAGATGATGCCAGCAGAACATGCTGCACGCTGGCTGTAGTGAGCCGGGACTTCACGTTTGGAGTTTGGAGACTGAAATTATGAAGTTTGGTTATTCTTGAGTTTTTATATCAATTTACACAAAGAAAAAAACTTTTCATGTCACTCATTTTCACTATAAAGCTGCTGTTTGCTCTCCTGCACAACTTTATTACCTCTGAGAGTTACACAATAATGTGTCATATCTCCATAGTTTTCACTATTTCTAATCGGGACCCTTGTCAGATCTACACTTCCTACATGTGGTATTTCAAAATCTTGTGACTTTATGATTCATCTACAACATGTTCCTGCCCTTTCCAATAAGCAATTATAGGGAACGTCTATATGAAACTGTGGTCGGAGGGAAACACCTGCTAGATTAGATTTTTCCGAGAGGACTAATGTTAGTTTTAATGTTTGTGTGTGTGTAAAGAATAACCAAAAGGTGCATTAAGAACACTGAAACAGTGTCCAGCATGTGTTCCCTTATCCGTACCCCTTTTCTATCGCATGCTTTAGAACAGGGGAGTCAAACATGCGGCCCGGGGGCCAAAACTGGCCCGCCAGAGGGTCCAGTCCGGCCCGTGGGAGGACTTTGCAAAGTGTAAAAATGTGTTGTTTTGATCATAAAGTAAAATACTGTTCCAGATACCTGTGACACAATGTGTTAATAATATTGTTGAAATTGCACCTTTTTTAAGAACATTCAGGTTGTAAATAATGTTTTGTAAAAAGATCAAATTTGAACATTTTCAGAATGTATTTGCACTAAAACGAAGGGAACATTTGGAGTTGTTGTTATTTATATGTTATTATGCTGTGATGTTACTGGTCCGGCCCACTTGAGATCACATTATGCTGCATGTGGCCCCTGAACTAACATGAGTTTGACACCCCTGCTTTAGATGCTCTGACGTCACTATATTTGATTTTCTGCCTAAAATGATTTATCTTAAAGTTCACATGTTGCGTCACCAGCATGTGAACTTGTATAGTGTATTTGTGAACCTCGCCTAAACCTGAGCGTTATCGATATCACCAGCATCATTTAGCAATTTACATTGAGTATTCACATCTCTATTGTACCTTGGTTACAGTCTGAAAGCCTTGGTTATTAATACGATTGTTTCTTTGTAGGCATAATTTAATGACAGAAGCAACACAAAAGAGTTTACCAGGCACGACGCCTAACTACAGCCTCACAGAGCCAATAGCAGACTGTAGTCTTGTTTAATGTGCAGTTAGAACCTGCTTCATATCATAATATTTAAATGAGGTTATTAACCGAGATGTCTTGCAAAGGTTCAAGTTTCTCTATTTTAACAGACATCTTGTCATTTTTTTCACCTTCTAAACCTTAAATCTATTCTTACTGGTGGTGGATGATGACTGGATGCATGTTTTTAATCTGTTGCCACACACTAAACAGTGAAAGAGGAGCTCCTTGTTCCTTAGTGTCTCTAAGAGGCTTTACTTCATGTAAAACCAATAACTATACTGCAGTCAGGTTAAATTCAGACTTTTTTTCCTTTCTAAGTTGACAGCAGTTAAAAATTGACCAATGTGAGGAATAATTGCCTCCTTCAAGGATCGCACTTTTCCCTCCTCATCTTGACTTGAGGAGAAGGGAGCCGTCTCGAATGTAGAAGGAAGACAAGAGGTAATTAACAAAGATGGTGTAGACTCTCTGGGGACAAACACCTCTTGCATAGCCAATGAACATCAAACCTAGCATCTTCGGTAAGCTCGGTGGGATTCCCAGAAAGAGGCTCTGCATGGGCTATAATTGGACTCGAGAGGGTCATGCGGTGCCGCTGCAGTTTTGGAAAGTACTTATGAAGATCTGGACAACTTACCTCGCTCCCTCCTGTGGAAAGATGTTAGAGCCCTCAACGATTGCTCAAGGTTCATACTTGTTTCAGCACTATAGGTTTGAATGTTTCCTTCATTTCTGAATGAGCTGATCAAATGCAAATACTTGTTTTCCACAGAAGATTGTATATTTACTGGCGTAATCTAAATATGAACAACGCAGCTCTCTGATAATAATCAAAGCGGTGAACCAACCATCCATCCATAGAGCCATGCCGCTGTAGCGTGGCTAAAAATAGGCCTTATGATCATATAGAATCAAAAAGAAATATATTTAAATTAAAAGGAAACGGCATGATCCACACGGCATCACAAAGCAAACTTCCACTAATACATGATGTCATTCTGAAACAGCCTGAAGCTACTGCAGCCTTTTTCTGAACTTCCCAACAAAACTCAATTGAACACGGCTCGACCACTAACTCAATTAAGAACTCGTGCCTCTGTACACTGTTTCTTAAATAAATTGTCAATGTAAAAGCACATTTGATGTATTGCAGTGTGATTCAAAGGCAAAATCAATGCCAAACTGGTTACTATGAGCATCCCAAAAGCATGTTTCATCTGGGCGTCGTCCTCTCCAGCGCTGACAGTGAGAAGAAGACATTTGATGCAAAGATTGAATCTTATTTTCCTGTAAGATGAACTGCACTTGATATCAGAACGACTGCGATTTTGGAACAATTCAATGCAATTTTATACAAAATTTGGAAAGTTTTTTGGCTTGACTATTTGATTATAGAGCTTGAAGGCTGCAAGATTTACTTCCGCTGGCTCCCGGTAAAATACAGAATAGAATTCAAAATCCTTCTCCTGACTTACAAAGCAACTAATGGTCAGGCTCCAGCATATCTTAAAGATCTCAAAGTACCTTATAAATTAACTAGAGCATTACGCTCCCAGACTGCAGGGTTACTTGTAGTTCCTAGAGTCTCTAAGAGTACAATGGGAGCCAGAGCCTTCAGCTATCAAGCTCCTCTCCAGTGGAACCAGCTCCCAGTTTGTGTTCGGGAGGCAGACACACTCTCCACATTTAAGAGCAGGCTAAATACTTTCCTTTTTGATAAAGCTTATAGTTAGGGCTGGCTCAGGCTTGCCTTGGATCAGCCCCTAGTTATGCTGCTATAGACTTAGACTGCCGGGGGACACCTCCCTGCTCTCCTTCTCTTCCTCTCTCCTCCCCTCCCTCTCTTCTTCTCCCTCTCTATCTGTATGCATTTATGTAAATGTATGTTACTAACTCATCATCCGGGGCATCATCCCCGGAGTTTCTGTGTCTCATGTGGCAGGTAGCCACTGATAAAGTTTACGTCAGGATCATGAATCGTGGCTGCGCCTGCTGACCTGGTCCTGCTGGACACCGGGAAGCCTTATTGACATTTTCCTGGATTCATCCAAACTTTCTCTTTTTCAACACAACATCATTTCTGTCAAATGTTGTATTTGTACTATGTTGTTTATCCTGTACACACGACATCTATTGCACGTCTGTCCGTCCTGGGAGAGGGATCCCTCCTCAGTCTCTCCCTGAGGTTTCTAACATGTTCCCCCTTTAATTATGGGGTTTCTTTTAGGAAGTTTTTCCTTGTGTGGTGCGAGGGTCTAAGGACGGAGGGTCTAAGGACGGAGGGTCTAAGGACGGAGGGTCTAAGGACGGAGGGTCTAAGGACGGAGGGTCTAAGGACGGAGGGTCTAAGGACGGATCCTGTAAAAGTCTGAGACAAATGTGTAATTTGTGATATTGGGCTATATAAATAAATTTGATTTGATTTGACTGATTTGAAAATGCTGCCAGGTGTTAATTTCTATGTATTTTTGTCTTCTTCTCAAAGTCCTGAATGTGTTGCTTTCTCAAGCCAAAGTTATTCTTTGTGATATTTCAGAATATGACAACGGTCTTTCATTAATGCTTCGTCATCTACTAATTCCCAGCGTTCTCTGGCTGTTTTCCAACAGTGTGAAATTGACAAAGTCATTTCGTGAGGATGAGTAATTTCAGATGACTAAAAGAAATATGTATAGTTGTCATTTTGTCACGCATCCTTCTGGTCTTGTTGAAATACAGAATGGTTGAAAGTGAGAAGAAAACCCAGTAACATGAGGAAGAATGTGAGTATTTGTAAGATTACTTTGCTATGGCTCTATTTTTCTCTTCAGGTTGTTATGTTGTCCAATGGACAATTTGACCTGTCTCATATGAATATTAATAACTCTCCTTTTGCAGCCACCTTGTAGCATTATGAAAATAGATAAATGTCCTTCGAGTAGTCTGATTACACAGCTTCTGTCTGACCGTGAGACACTGAACGATGAAGATCTGAGTATGTTACCTGATACCTGCTGCTGAGGTACTGTAATGTTTGTTTCAGATCGATTTTTGTATCACAATCAGAACTACTCAGTCCTTTGGAAGCTCCTCTGAGTGATGATACTGTCACAGATTCTTAGCTCCAGGGACTTAAAAAAAAATCTTTACATTTTTTAATTATTTAATGACTTTACTATCACAAAGGGGATTCTGGTTTGAAATGTTGGCACACAGGGAAAAAACAATACAATTCCCAAGCACATGAAACATACCTAACCTGCAGTGTTCATACCAGCGGCTCAGACGGATGCTGGCAGAAGTCTACGTGAGCTTCTGTGTGCTCGAGCCTCTCGGTTGAACCTATTAAAGGCAAACACAGGTGAATAGTCAAACAGTAAATCTCATTATTTTATCACACCTGTACTTTTTTAAAGGACTTCAAAAGGCTTTGTTTCACTTCACATTTATGTAAACGGAGAAAAGACCAGAAGAGAATTAATGGGGGAAAGATGTCAGAGTGTTTCATACTGACGCCAAAAGGCTTTGGTGACAGTTAAGACCACCAACTAAGAGCTAAGTCATTTTGAAGTGTTTTTTTTTCATGTTCTTACTGAGGCAGCCCACCAGGGTGAAGAGGAAGAAACAGCCACAGATTAAGTGATATTATAGTAAAATGCTGAGAACTACCAGCTCATACGCACACTGAGATAAAGCTCCTCAGTCGGTAACAGAAAGACATTTTGGATTTAACCTGAAGATGTCTCCGGCCTTTTCTTGTGAGGAACATAAAGTGGATGTAATAAGACCCAGAGACCCATCGTGTAGTATTGACAGCAGGACAAAGCGCAGGACTCTGTTGGGCCAATAGGAGGCGTCCTGTGTGTTAACATGATGCTGCTCAAACGTTAATGCAAAATGTTTCCCTGATGTCGAATTTTTTATGATAAAGATGGCAGCAATACTATCTGCCCAGAGAATCCACCATTGTTTTGTTCTGTTTTGTTTGTTTAATTGACTAGGCAACCACTGCGTTGTTAGCCGGAAGGCAAAGCTCTCGATTTACTATTCATCCATGTCCTGACTCTCATCATGGTCGGGAGCTGTGGGTGGTGGTTCAAAGAATGCCCTGCTTAGCCTGGTGCCCACGTGACCCGGACATGGATAAGCGAAATATGATGGATGGATACATAATTAACATCCATCAGTTGCTATACCTTGCAGTGATATTGAGCATAAACATATTCAATATACACGTGGTGGATGGATTGCCGTGAAATATGATGCCGACATTAATTTCCCCCTCAGGATGAAATGTAATAACTTTGGTGATGTCCTCACTTTTCATTTGCTCCAACACCAGGTCAGTTATTTTAACATGTCCACTTTTTATGACTCTAGAAAAAGAGTGACATAGCTGATGGGAATGTCAAATGTTAGCATGCTAATAAACAATGTTCAGCATGGTCTAGCTCGATGTACACTGTGTGTACGGACAGAGCTGCTAGCATGACTTCAAGGCACACAACTCATATTTCTAATCTTTTGTCCCCAGATGAAGAGCAGCACAGCACTGCAATGTGTCAGTGTTGAATTAAAACTTGACCAAGCAAGCTAAAAGTACTAACGTCCTCGTACAGAAACAAGCTAACGTAAGTGGAGCAGAACTGAGTTTTTACTGATGCAATCTGTTGCCACTGTTAACTTTTCATTTCAGACATAAATGGGGGGAAAACTGGTCTCAATCCACTGGATTGTTATCTCTCTCGCTGTTCATCACACCAGTGATCAGATTTTGAAGAAACAAAAAGGAATAACGCAGCTCACCAGTACATTACACCGTTTTTTGAAATTACACATTAGCCTGCAGGAAGCCGCTATGGTTACAATAAGCATTAAAACAAAATTGGATTAATGCTCAGAGCTCGTATGGGAGCTGGAGGATAACATGTTTACTGCTGTTTTCTTATCATTACCATAGTCTACAGTAATATACAGTGTGGAAGAAGTAGCCTCATCGTGTTTATGTATTCTAAACAGCCTCACATATTGCACTAACACTGAGAAAGTATAAACAAGGCTCACAAGTCATCATGTGAATACACAGCCACACAATTACATTTCAAATCAGCCTCGATAAACTCCTGACGTCACGTTTCATATTCATGTTTTTTTTTATTCCCAGAAGCCCTCATAAGTGTTGTTACATTTAATCATGTACGTAATCAATATACTAATCCTCTCATCTGGCCACAAATACGTTCATGTGGCTTGAGGGCATCTAAGAAGGAATTAAAATAATGAAATGTCTATCCTGCTTGGCCCATATTCTTATTAAGAATTGATCACACTGTATAAGCAACCTCTCGCCACACGTGGGGTGAAATTAAATTGAGCTTCTCTCTGCGAGAAGAAGAGAAAAGAAAAAACAACTGAAAGTGGCCGGCTAATTTTGTAGTTGGGCTTGAATCAAGATTGCCCATTTGATCCATGGCAGGGTTTCAAAACAGTTTATCTCCCGAGCCATTGTAATTTGCAGAGCTTTGATTACTGGAATTGGGAGGACACACTGCCACTAAAGCCTGCTTTCTGCCTCTAACTCACTTGAGTTAGACTTTCACCTGCACTGAATGCTCATTTGATTCCTGGCTCCTCGCTGTGGAGCTTCATCTGAAGGTGACTGACTCATCAGACAGTCTGCAGGCTTTGTTGAGGAACTTTATTAGCATTAATTTACCGTTTACATGCAATCACAATGCTTGTTACACTTTAGCTGTTTAAATGCATCTTCTAGGATTGTTTGTATGTCAGAGGTAACCATAAATACTTTTACAGTGACAAAGGCTTTTACTTACTGCAGCTGCAGAGGCCTTTATTTAAAACCGGCTGATGAAGCTAATGTGCATCTCTCTATGAATGCAGCTACACACTGCAGCTAAGTCATTTACGGACATACTACACAAAGGCCTTCTGTGTTCTTCTGTGATTTAAATGTCCTACTTTAATTAAGTAGCTCATCCAAACAAGATGAACAATCGTGAAGCATCTGGAATGTGTGAGCAACATTGCCTTTTAAAAAAAATGAAACTCAGATTGGTGAGTTTGACTGTTAACTGATTACATTTGTGTTGAATTCATCATGTGAGCTAATCCGCCTCCCTCAATATGTTTTACCCAGCCTTCATTTGTTCATGTCAGCAAGGCCCTCAGCCAATTAGACGTCGGCTTTTATTTGAAAATTTAAAGATACTTTGTGGAATTTCCAGAGAATCTTTGTTATAAATGACACCGGTGGCCGTTAAGTGAACTGCAGTCAGCATCCTATTACTCACGTTCGCCTGCGTGATCACACTCTGCCGGCTCGAGCGAGCATCCAGGGCATTGGCCAAAACAGTGACGTTACATACACAAGATCGTAGTTTTCCCCCGACGTCGGTCAAATTCCCGTTAAGTCAGAAGCGCCTCACTAGCTAAGATGTTGTTTTTTGTTGTGCTTACGTGGACTTTGTGTTGCGGTCGGTGCTGGTTGTTTGTTGATGCTAGCGGACGTTAGCTTTTCTCGTCTAACTTAAGCTAGTAAGAGTGTTGCGATATACTCATCTTGTGAGTGTTATTCAATTTGACAAAAAATAGACAAAATGCACAACAAACGATTAGCCGGGAAGCTCTGTTTTATAGTTATATTACAATCCGTTCACTTATTGGCAATGCAAAGCTATTAACACACATTGTACTGTACCTTTAATATATTAAACTTCATATTGTTTCTGTTCAGTTGTGCCTTTTCTCTTTCCCCGACTCTCTCATGAAGTCATATATGTTCTAAGAGTTTCTTGATCCTCAGCGGGCCACGAGATTCATCTGGTTATGTCGTTAGCGTTACCTCACTGCGGTCGGCTGCCTCCTGCTCGCCGATTACCCACCATTGCTTGTCACGTCCACGCTCCACCGGTCCTTCAGTTTTATTACATCCCACAGCCATAGTGAGAACAAGCTCCCATACTGATATCTGAAACATTCAATCAAAGTTCCCTCTTTGGCGATCACTTCGGAGAAACCATTATTTTTCCATTCTTGCACCTTGTGTTGTATTTGAGTACTTGCACTTGTAGACTTCTGATGCTGAAAAGGTGTCAATGGTTTTCTGTGATCTCTAACACGGGGAGATATCACACACATAACAGTCACTGTGCTAACTGAACGTAACGCTCCCCATTGCACACATAATAATGTAGTTTAATGGGCACTGGCATAGATGCTAACAAGGCTTTAATGCTAGCCCGGCCCGCTCGTGACAGTAAATTGGGTGATTAATGCTCTCAGTGCTGCTGGTGGGCAGGATTCTTTTTGTTTAGTTCAGTGCCTGTTGATTATGGAGTAAAAGGGAAAATGACAAGCGACACGTCTTTATAATAGCAGCTTATTGTACGCTCGGTTAATGGACATCTATTCTCAGCCCAAGTAATTGATGAGCTTTGAAGGAGATGGTTAATAGGTCTTGTTGTTGTTGCTCTTGGTGATGGAGACCCATAAAGCAGTCATTACATTCAGAGATGATTCAGCAGCATGCACCATTTTACTGTTTGTCTTTGAGGATTCTGGAAATATTGGAAAATGGAATCACTGGGTATTTAACTTTCCCCAAAAAGTGACCATAATGTAATAATGTTGATACACGAGAGGAACAAACTACGCCTCACTACATCTTATAGATGAACTACTTTGTACAATTCTGAAAAAGTACATTTGCATCTTTCAAATGTGTTTTCAGATATTTGTCACCCCCACCCCCCCGAACCTGTATATCTGCAGCAGCGCTAATTATCTTCAGGTGCCATCTAATGAGTGGTTACACAACACAGTGGGACCAGAGTAGCATGGCAGCTTTATTTCATGGAGCATGGTGTGTGTGTTTGTACAGTATCCCCCTTCTGAAGCAACTCACTTAAGTAGAAACATAGTTTCTACCCACACAGTGCTTTTTGATTGTTTCCAACCATCCTTTTTAAAGACAAACTGGATGCAAAACCAATTTAACTAGAAGCCATAAGCAGGAGGAAGCAAGAAGTAGTAATCATGAACTCTTATGAATAAGAGTATAAGTCAGAATGCATAAATATGATCTGCAAAAACTGAATATTGCTCCTCAGCTGTGCAACAAGGGAAATTTTCTTTGTTGCGCTGCTAAAAGGTCATTTAGTTGAAATAAACTGGAAACTGTTATTGCTGAAAGGAGGCACCGTTACATCCTTTCAATCATATAATCTTGGAATTCTGTCAACTGTGTAGAGAATAATGGCTTTTATAGACTACATAAAATTGCTCCCTCCCCAATAACCTTTGAAATCTCTTCCCTTCTCTCACACGTAGCTTGAAAGAGGGTGCATTTTTAAAAAGGTGCCGTGCCAGCCGCCTTTATTCAGGTAATTAATGCTTTCACTTTTGCTGATGAGCTCCCTCGGTCACACGCGGGAGGCCATTGTGAGGGAACGCTCTATGTGCACAAAAACAAAACACGCTGCTGTTACATTAGTTTGTCTCTCATTTCAGATCTGTGCCTTTATTTCTCTCTCCCTGCTGCCTAAATGTGCTGCAATCAAATGTCCCCGTCAGGGATGCTCTGAATAAATATATAACTATACAAATATTGTTTATCAAATGAGCACCAGCTGAGCTCTATAAAGCCAAGACAACACTGGGAAACACCGTCTTTATATCATTTACGAGACCGAAGGAGAATCTGGTTTGGGGAAATTGCCAGAAAAACAAGCTTCAGCATTT
Source organism: Cottoperca gobio (assembly GCF_900634415.1). Taxonomy (NCBI): domain Eukaryota; kingdom Metazoa; phylum Chordata; class Actinopteri; order Perciformes; family Bovichtidae; genus Cottoperca; species Cottoperca gobio. The sequence goes on along the minus strand of NC_041374.1, from coordinate 1,214,689 downwards.
GTTTGACATCTCTGTAGCGGTAACTCACAAGATAGCCAACAAAGTGAATAATATACTTCAAAACTGCATGAAACAGATGAACCGTGGACCAAGTTACCAGCGAGGTCTGAACCTCACTATCTTTTACTGACAGCCACATTTATTCATCTTTTACTTTTGTGAAAGGAAGCCATTTTTGTAAATAAATGTCCACGATGGATCTTACGTTTTTTACAGGTGCAATAGAAGAATTAATAAAAGTGAACCTGTAGTGTGTAAGTCTTTCTTTCTTTAGATTTATGTTCTAGCTTTAGCCAGGCCTGGAAACAATGGAAATCTGAGGTCTCAAGCTTCTGATCCCAATCTCTCAATCTGCTTCTTGTTAATGTCATAGTTTCAATCTATCATCATAAATCGCAGAGACCATAGAATTGAGCTCTAAAGGGACGTGGGATGTGCATTTAGGAATAGATGGAAGCTGCTTCCCGGTTTTGAATTTGCCCTGGGTATGGGACACGTTAAAGGGATAACAAGTTATGTCTGACCAAGCATGGTCCTCTGTATGAAAACAATGATGTGTAGGAGTGCAGGATGTGATCATACAAGCAAAGAGAGTCTGATTTAAAACATTGTGCTTTGCAAGAGCCGTGTTATGCTAAACTCTGAATCGATTGTGACCTGATTATGCTGTTTATTTGCATTTAGATCGTTTTATCGCCTTAAGAAACCGCCTTGTCTTTCCAATAAGAACATTAAAGGACATTTCCACATCTCGTGAAAGAGCAAGATAAGGATTCTATGCAGAATTATGCAAAGATATAGCAGGTGCTGTAGGATTAACATATGGGTGCGTGGTGCTTGATGCAAATTAACACCCAACTCTGAGGCATCAGCAGCCATTAGAGGTGAGCTTTTTACAAGATAACACGCTCTCTCAGATCAATGCTGCAGAGATATTGAAGGTGTCACTGCTTGCTGCTAACAACTAGCCTTGTCTCTTCCCAAACAGCTAAACAGCTCCTGCTGGTGCATCCGCAGAGGGCTAAGTGATATGATGATGCAAATACATCAGCTATATGATCTCCCCGAAAAATAAGCCCATTTATCTGACTCGTTGTGCTCCTCACCTCAGGGTTTGTTCCTCTCTTCCGCCTCATTAATGATGTCACAGTATGGATAAGTGTGATTATTCCTGCCTGGGCAGGCTGCTCTTTAGCGCCTGGATGTGTCATATCTTAAATTACTCTTGATTGCAGGGATTTAGCCTGAAGGGAAGTAAAAGCACATCGCCTGTGTGGTTTTTTATTGTCATGTCCGGGAAGAGGGAAGAATAAAAGCCCTATGATATTCATCAGGGGCATTCAGACAAAGCATATTTAACCACGAAAGAGGGGGAGAGCAGAGCCAGGCAAAATAGACACGGGGTAAAAATTTCTCCCGCCTTGACAGACTTAAGTAGCCTATTACATGATGACGAAGCTTTCATCTATTACTTCAAGGAGGTAGAGAAGATAATCACCACTGTTATTCCCCATCAGATGTGCCCCAAGCCACCTATTACCCTGTGGCCTGCAGCACTCTGCTGAATGCACAGAGAGGGAGCTCTCTGTTTGCAGCAATGCAAAATCCTTCCTTAACATGGGGGGAGTGCAGAGGTTTTAATACAGAAAGAAAGATGAATTTGTTGCAAACGGCATCCTCTGGGTCTGGAAAGTGAAGCCAATGCAGAAGTGCTTTAAACTTACATCCTCTCTAATGTCCAGCAGGGGGCGACTCCACTGGTTTAAAAAAGAAGTCAAATTGTATAGAAGTCTATGAGAAAATGATCTCTGTAAACAATTTCCTAATGAGTTTATGTTCTCAGTCGCTAGTTTCAAGTCTTCTTCAATACAGCGTGATGTTAATAAGTAAACGATGCTCCCATTGAGAGTAAAGTAGACGATAAAGCAGTGTATGCTTTCGGACGGGGTGACCTTGTGATTGACAGGTCGCGACCACATGCCATTGTCCAGTTTGGGTGTCTCGTTCAGTTGCACTTGCTCCACCCTCACGTGTTCCTTCTGGTTCCAATAAAAAAACATGATAGCCAAAAAGACAAATTCGAGGTTTCAAAACCGTTTTCCAAAAGCCAATGGTTGACGTCACGCTGACTACGTTCACTATGATGTGTTGCTTGGAAGGATCCTTGTCCCAAGATTATCCTCCTGTGCAAAATCCAATAATAAAAATGACAACAATACAGCTGCCACATCTTGCAAACACCTCCGGACTGCCTCATTATGTTCCATCATCACGTATTCACCTGTATAGATGTTAATTAGGTTAACGAGAGCAGAGCCATCCTCAGCGTCGTCCAGCTACGCTGTATGTCCCCTATCTTCCGCTCCAGCCTCGTTCCAAAGACATTGAGATATGAAAGAAAGATCATTTATTGGGTCATTAGTTCTGCTAATCAGCTCTCTAATTACAGGCCATTACAGTTGGGTGTCTGATGTATCCCCTCTCCCCAGGACCTTGGACATGATGCACTCTGACACTCTGTCTCCCACAAACAAGCAGCTGTCCTGTGGCTGAACATTGGAAGCGTTAACCTTTGGATGAGGTCTGCTCTTAGACAGATGATGCTCTGCGTGTATTTCACGTGAGCATGTTTGGAGTAAGTGTTGTTATGTCTGTACAGAAATTGGTCCATTGGACTTTCATTTTAAACTGTGCTCTAAAAAGAAAACGCTCTTTACATCTGAAAATGCAAGTCTCAGTCTTCTTTGAAGTGAACTGCAAGAATGTTTATTGGAAATGAGAACAATGTGATGCACAAGTGGGTGAAGGGTGAAATTGCCCTTGGAAACAGGTTCTGAAGGACCATAGTAGTGATTGTTTAAGTTTATAGTGCATTTACAAAGCACTTGGTGAGCATGGGGCTTCATTCTTGGCCTTGGGATCAGTTTATGCGACAAAATAATATCAACCCAAAGCTTACCAAGTCTAATGAATGAGACTCAATCAAAATCTAAAGTTTGCTTAAAAGGCAGTAAGAAGACAAACATCACATATTCTACATCCCAGCTGTTCTGCGTTACACTGGAGGCTTTATTTCTCTTGCAGTTCTCTGCAGCCGTTGTTTTCCATTCACTGCTGAACAGTATGAACATCACCCAGCAGACTCTCAACCGTTTGAGAGTCTACATTAGTCTTTGTTCACGTCACAATATGTTTGTTGTGTGGTTGTGCCGTGTGAGTGCGTATTGATTTGAAAAGCCTTTTCTGCCAAGCAATGGCTCTTTGATGAAAAAGAATGAATGCAGACGTGATGCTCCCTGCACTGGGCTTGAACACGCTTCTCCAATGTGGACAGAAGTGAACGTAGACGGGCGTCGATGCAGAATATCGTTTTTGCATCATTATTCTCAATTTCATTCATTAAAAATCATGTTGTGATTGTTTTGCAAGGATCTGTAAACACTAAGATTGTTTTCTTTAATCTGTAAAATATGATCTCTGCAGCACCACAATACTTCTCTCAGAATTAATTGAATGCTGAACTAATATGAACAGAATTCTCACATTAAACATGTAGTTATTAATAAAAAGGAAATATTGTACTGTTTTACTCTCATGGAGTTACTAGTTACTTTACAAATTAAGCAGTATATAACATTATTAAATGTAGCTTCATCTAATAATACTGTCACATGAGTGCAACAGTAATAACATCCAAAATTAAAACGTATATTGTAGTATAACATTTTTCTGCATAACTATTACTTCTGATACATTTTGCATACTTAATTTTAAAGCAGGAGTTAAGTATCTTTGAATGGCGGGAAAAATGCAACGAAGACTTTAAAATGTTTAACAACAATTTAAAGGGCTAACATTGGTGTGCTTCTTTTTAACGGGACGTGTGTGTGCCCTGCAGGGACCCTTCATTGTATACTTTCTTGCCAAACGTAACACTCAAAGGGGCAACAGTGGGCACAAAGGACCTTTGGTTCGCCCAAATTCCCAAAATGGTCCTTTAAACAGCCCAAGGGCCCCTTAAGTGCTTCTGAAATCTGGTTGTCTGCGCTGGCTGTGGACATGTAGGACAAAATGAAACCCACATTTTAGCCCTAAGAAGGTCTGTGTTTGTGTTCGCCCTGTAAGAACAAATTGTAAGCTGATCCAAAGTGCAGGGTATTACGTGAAGGCCTATAAAGAGGTGAGGGGCTTTACCTGTCAGGGCTCTGAGGGTTTTGGAACAACTCGTCTCCAGTTCATCTTTTAAATCTCCTCTTAAAAGTGTCTTCCATCCAAAGAATTTAAATTCTACCGTTCACTTTTGTACAACTTTTAAATTACAACTATTCCAACGTACTGCAATCACAGCATGCTTTGATTAATGAGGACTTCTTCACGGCAGCACATTTGTAGATGCGAAGATGCCTGAGAGCAAGATCAACACACTTCCAAACTGGGATGAGCATCACAGTTTGGAAATTATTGCTAAGAATACAGATAAGTCCATCATACTTAACAAAGTTACGAGCAGTGGAATTAATCGGATTCCTTTAGCTACCCCCTGCTGACAAAATCTTTAACCTGGCGGGATGACAGCTGATCAAAACTCCAATAAAAGAGTTTCTCGTGAGACTTTAGTTTGGAAGTTGAGACTCACCTGTAGTGGTGCTAACGGTGTAGTTAGGTAAAGATCCTGTTCACTTTGTAAACCTCTCATACCACATGCTGCCAGTGCCTACACATATCAACATTTAGCAACAATAATGTCATAGGAAACGTAATATTTGCTGTTTCTTATTCGTTATAATAAAAGGCCATTTCTGGTGTCAGTCACATCAAACTTGATCGATCTTTGGCCATTTCTGAATGTTTCCTCTGCAGCCAACAACAAGCATCTTTCGTATTATAAATCATCAGGTTCTCAGTGATGTTTGTACCACAGAGAGGTTGTGGACCTTATATTGATCATTTAATGGAGGCCTAAATGCATCTTAAGATGTCCGGACTCATTCATCTTGCATCATTGATGATAAAAGTAATTTATTTTCTAATTAGGACAGCCTATTCTTCACTCTTTAAGAGTGATAATGACTAGTAGGAAACAGACAGAGAGATATTCAGCCTGTGTGAGGATGTAAAGGTGACATTTAAAGTGTGTTCCTGTGTTCAACAGTTGGTTGATCATTTGCAGACACAGATAGCATGCTTTTTATAATAATAATGATACTAACACGCTTTATTGTCTTATTTAATTTAGTATGTTGTTATATATATTCTTCATTTTAACACACATGCATGAAGCGTAGAGCGATGCCATAATGATGGGATTGCAGCAGCTAGTGGCCCGAGCAGTTAGAGGTTATGTGCCTTACTCAAGGGCTTCTAGGTACATCCCGGTGGGTGAACTCGCACCTCTCCAGGTACGTCGGTCCGTGCAGGAACATGAACCTGTTTTGTTTGGTTCCAAATCCACCTGAGGGACTGCCGCCGCATTGTGTTTCCAGTGTTACACAGCAGACGGTGGAGCGCTTACTAACAATTGGTTATAGGAATAATGAATAAGATATTGCTGTTTATATCAGCTCAGGCCGAGGCGAGTGCATACACAAACATGTACAAATAGGCCATCAGCAGCGCATACTGTACGCACACGCACACGATCGGGATCTCTCTTCAAACTGTTCGATTTGCGTCGTATTCACACGTGTCCACAAAGACACCAGATGTGTTCTAGGTGACAGACATTCTTATTGCTCCAGAGATCCTATTACAATTAGAGGAGGATACTCAACAATGTCAATATAATTCATTAAATTATTAAAAAGCCCGAGGTGCAGCTGTGAGGAGGCATAAATGACAAAGACTTGGCGAACGAGGGGTGGGTGCACGCGGCGAGGCGTTGCGAGAGCTCGTGGGTGTTTGCTTGATATTTTGAAAGCTTCCCACAGGTGGATTGTTTCTAAATGTCAAGAGAGACGTCGTCTCAGGGGATCAGACAAAGAGGAGTTTTCACTTTGAATTCATAATTAATCCAGAGCGCCCTTGAGTTTGGTCGAAGTGGCTTCATGAAGGCTTGTCACAATATCTTTCAAACTAAAGATTATGGATTGTGCTTAAAAATCATTGTTGAATTCGACCATTTTTATACCTAAAACTTCAAGTATTTGTTGTCTTTATTACCAAACAAAAAAGGTTTCCTATACTGTCAAACTACCCTCATTCCCAGGGCGTTCACCACTTGTAGGGGCCCACATCTTAATGTGGCGCCGGGCTTCAGACTGCTTCTCAGGTAGTGGCTCTCGCTCTGTGAACGTTAGACTTGACTTCTCTCATGAAGCACTTTGTGACGTATTCTTGTGCTTCATGAAAACAATGTGCAAAGAAAAGTGTAGAAATATCCCGCCCCACTCGTGTCACTTGAAAAGCTTCAGCTACTGTAAGAATGTGGCACTGATGTGCGAGTTCAAATCTCGTCTTCTCTCGCTGCGGCGCACATATCTGACTTCCACATAGAGTCATTTACGAAGGATGTGAGGCTGGTGCCAGGGCACGCCATCAAACGTGTCGTTCAACAAGGAAATAAGGAGGGAAATAGATGCTGCATGGAAGAACGCTCTCATACATATTCAACATGTTTATTGTGAAAATGTGTGTATTGATCTGGCTGCCTGACCTCCTCATCCCCCCCAGGCTCCGTTTGCAGCTTATACTTTGCAATAAGGGCAAACAAAATAGGGCCTCATTCCCTGTGGAAAGCTTCCTTTTTCTTTCCCGTAGCAAATCAAACTCCCACCGGCTTAACAAAGAGACCCTCCCAAGCACGAGCTTCACCACCTTTGTGTTCAGGGCCTTATTCGACAGGGGTGGTGCCAAATCAGGTCACAGAGGAGAGACGGTGCATTCACTGGGAATAATGGAAATGATCGCAAATTCTACACACACAGGAACCCATCAGACAAAAGCCGCAAGAAAATATTCCACCCCCTCTGTATTCAGATAAAAAAGGATAAAAAATGCTCCAGAAATACTGTAAACCAAGATGTTTACTCGTGAATTATTGTTTGCATTATCTGCTGGTAAATATGCGTTTGAGCTGAGGAAAGATGACTAAGGTGGCAATCTGTGATTCATGCATAATCTGAGCCTCGGGCCTGTGCATCACATGTCGCCTCGTATAAAGGAAGGCATGGAGAATATAATATTTCAGGGTATTAACACAAATGCATTTATGCCGCTTAAGTCTTTTCTCAAAAACTAAGTATTATAAACAAGCGCTGCCAGTTGCGAGGTAAACAGACATGTTGGCGGCTTGTCATTTCAACATTTGCAGCAGTTCTGGGACGTGTGAGCCGAGATGAGTTTGTGGGTACAGTAGAGTAAAGATCCCAGCACTCAGTCCAAGAACACAACATGCTCATAGTGAATGAAACTCATTCCTTTCACCTGCACAATACATCCCCAGCCTCAGCTATGAATTTATTAAAAGCCATCTTTGAGGAGAGATGCACGCCATGAATGAAAACATAAAACACGAAGAGGTCAACAGCTTCTCTGGGAACACTGCAACTCTTTTAATTATTGCATTATTCCTTCTGTTGAGGTCAAAGTTAACTTGGTTAAATGTTTCCTGCCCTGCACATGCAATTCTATTATTTTCCATGCGAGTGGTTCACCGTGGTTTATTGAAAGCAACATATTAAATGAATCAGTCTGCAGCAGCGTGTCCGGCCTCTGCCTGAGAGCTCAGACTCTTTTTAAAACAACAGAGAAGTAGGATTCTGTAAATGGTAACTTGTGTCTTTGTGTGCAAATATGGCCTACTGAGTTAGTTATTTGGTTGGGTATGAGATTCAGGGGGAAGACACAGATCATTGGTAAAGCCATGAACGCTCTGCAGCCTGCCTTTTATTCCCCCACAACATTTGCATCGCAGGGGTTCACAGGCTATATTATTCCTGATTAATTATTCTTATTTCTAGGCCTTAACGCAATGGAACCAAGCCATAGATTGGCTTCAGGGTTCATGTTTTAGAAAGAACAATTTTTTCATGAATTTAATTAATTTAATTTGCCCCAAACTACCAAGTGCAGTTCCACAAGATCAAAGTTTGACTCTAATGTTCATGAGATTAATCGCTGGCCTCTTGTTGCTGTATTCTAACAGTGAGAAGAGGAAATAATGGCGCTCTTGAGTCAGTTTGGTGTCACCGGACCCTCGCTGATAGTCGCAAGCTCTGAGCTCCGAATGATGAAATGGGATCCAGGACACAATCGACTGAAATGAGGTTTCTCTGCAGGGAGTCTGGCCTCTTTCTCCACGACTCCTGGAGGAGCTCAGTGATCTGGAAGGACCTCAGACTGAAGCTGCTGCACGTCGAGAGGAGCATGCAGAGGCGGATCAGGCTCCGGGTAGAGATTCCGTTTGGGTGTCTCCCATCTGGGCACGGCTGACTTGGTGCAGATTTAGAGTGCAGGACGTAGAGGGCGACAGCTGGCATGAGAACAGATGGGATCCCCAGGAAGAAATATGTGGATGTATTGTTCTAAGTTATTAAAATGTCACCTCTTCTATGTAAGAATAAAAATAGGAAATAGGCGATAGATTAATTTCCCATTGCCAGTAGACGAGTATGTCTTCTCTGGCATGTCACGAACAATGTCACGAACACGCCTGGCAGCAAAGTGCACAGTAGAGTTATGCTGGTTAATATTTTTATGTTGTTTCTGTTGAGTTTGAATGAAGTCTGTACTGCAGGTAGAAATACTGCTTCTCTCTCTGGAGTCTGGGGGCTTTGAGGACTAAATACATGGATATGAGCAAAAACCATGTCCTGCAGGGTGGAGGGACTAATAGAGATTTCAGACATGACACCATGAGACTATTGTATAAAACTGCATACAGTAACCCAAGTGCATTGTGGTCCAAGTGTTAGCACACAACACAATGCTCCTCGTGTCATGCTTCTTTGAACAAAACCAACCTCGACCATGAGAGAATTGTCTCCCACTAACAAGGTCACTGGAGCTTGTTAATTCTCCGTGCAGCCCTTTCATTTTTTATTCTAAGCGGGCTGTCATTTGCCTATTTAGCACTTATGATGATGAGTAATGGCTTTTTTGTTACTAATGTTTCTGTTGGTCACAGCTGGAGGGAAAAGAAAAGGGCACATTAAAATTGTTTTTGTTCCATCTGTATATTTGGCTAAAGATCCAGAAAAGGTTCCAAGATCTCTGCCACAGATCAAAAAGTGTCTTTCTGTTCTCTCCATGTGTTCTCATCGCACTCATGTTGAGACACCTTCTTTGTTTGCAAATTCAGGAAAAGTCGTTGTCCTTTGAGCCAAACGTGAAACGCTTGCACCCCGAGGGTCGTTTCACGTCATCAACTTGTGTACATGCGTGAAAACCTCTTCTGGGTTTAGCTTGACTTGGGGCTTTGCACGAGGTGTTTGGCCTAACATCCGTCTCCTTTCTCTCTTTGATAGGGCCGTCCAGGGCGATGGAGCCGGGGCTTACCTGGGTGGATTGCCTTGGATGGCGGCCTAATCATCTGGCCCCCAGTCAGACACCGGCTGGGCCAAAGCTGCGACAGCACAACAGATGGGCCCTCGAAGGACCCACCACATCTGCACTCCTACAGCAAGCTGAAGAGGAAGATGAAGGGGGGTAAAAGAGACGGGAACTAATTCCTCTCATCTTCTGATTTCACGCAAATGAGTGCAAGGGATGTGCATAAGGAGATGGCACGCAGCTTTGGCGAGGCAAATGGAGATCTGAGTCATGAACACAATCACTGAGGACAGAAACAAACATCGTTCTATCTCATGCGGAAGCGCTGATTTAACAACAGGGAACTTTAATGCTTGGAGGGATTAGAGTGGACTTTAGTATATTATAAACAGTCTTGATGTTGTTTGCTCTGCGTCTGGACCGCTCGTGAAGTGGAATTACTTGACGGTTCGTACGAGATGTTCCACTCACGATGTAGAGAGAGGCATACTCGAGTTAAAGGGAAGTGGAAACTATGAACAGAGGTTCTTTGTGTTCCCGAAAACTGCTGCTTGTCTTGTGGATTAGACATGTTCCGACTGTTGGGAAATCGTTTTGCCCCAAAGGCATCATGGATCCTTTCAGCAGCATCAGTGACCTTTTCAAGTACTTTGAAGATACTTTCTTTATCACAGTATAGAAATAATAATAAGACTATATCATCTTCATCTTCATCATTAATGCACCGTTGAAGATGGTTGAACTTGTTTTTGATCTTTTCCACTAAAACATATATAGCACACATATACTCGTAACATAAATATGAAAAAATAAGTAAAATAAACAACATATTCAAGTATGAATAGATACATAAATGATAAAATCACTTCTGCAAATCTATAACAGCATAAACCCAGACTTGCATGTGCACACACACACACACACACACACACACACACAAATCCACATTCACACACAGATGTGCACGTGCAGCAATCTCAACGACACCCAGTGTGTGTGTATTGATCGGCCCGCTGCCTGCTGACTGAGCCCGACTCCGGACGGCAAACCTCTGACTCGCAGACGGATGCAGCTGCCGGCTGTTCAGCGGCACAGTGGGAGTTTCCCAATGTGCCGCAGGGCGTCGAGCCGGGCTGAGCCTCCCCCGCCGCATGTTGACCATCATTCTCTGAATGCCCGGCCCCGCTGCTTAAAGACGTCATTATGCTGCTCAATTACAGGCTTATTTTGCTTGTGGTGATGTGGATTTTCAGTCACAAGGGCCCAGAGGAGATGATTCCCCGATCACACAGCAGGAAGAACACTGTAGGAAAACAATGTGGAGAGAGCACTTGCCTATTAACCCTCTCACATTCAAATAATAGAGCTTAGCATTGATTTGCATATATCATAATGTTTTGTTAAGCGCGCTCGTACATCTGCTCAGAATTAGTCATTATTTTCCTTCCATAATTTGGCAGAGGTTGCCGTGATGTGCCGTGAAATCGCTGGCTGTAAACTCAGCACGGCTAATATGCACACAAACAGCTCGATACAAATCTAGCCGCCAAACACTTTCATCAAAAACGTTCCTGACTCCCTGTTGTCTGCGGCGTCCATGTTTATATTCATAGCATGCAACTTTCGTGCAACAGTGACTGTGAAACTCTGAAGATAGAAATCAGAAGGGGACTCTGTCTAAAGGGAACATCCGGCGGAGTAAATGGTGATGATGATGGTTATAAGAACCTGGTATACCGTGATGGGAGAGAGCAGATGACTCACCCAGATGGCAGAGAAACTATAATCGCTCTGTCTCTGAGTCAAAGCTGCCATGCTGGTTCACTCATTGCTCCCATTTCCTCTGCAACGCCCTTCCCGTGCACCAATAGCACCATATCGCTTAGCGCAGGACCCCCTCTGTGTTGTCCATGATTAGGCATGTTATCTCGTCAACAACGCGCTTGATTGCGATTACCTTCTGTGTTTTCTAATTTAGACGCAGCTTGTGGTGTTGCTAAGTTTGAGCGCAAAAAATGGGAAAACACACTTTGAGTAGTTGAGTTGAATTCCTCTTTGATAACAGGCTACAAAATCAGTCATTAGCCGCCACGTGTGCATAGCTCCAACTCCTATTGTCTTTGTCTCATTTAATGCTTGTCACGTGTGAAATGAACTATCAGGCCACCAAGAGCACTTATGGCAAAAAATGACGGGCAAAATCCTGAAATATGGCTCTTTATGGGAGCCAGAGCCTACTTTTACAAGGTTAATGAACTCTCACTAACTTTAATAGTCTGTTTTTCGACTCATGCATCTTCATAAAGCGTCCTTCCCCAAAGTCTGCAGGCGAGGGGTGCCATTTCAAACAGCTGTGCCAAGCGTACTCCCGCAAAATGAAAGGAGCCTCATGATGAATCACATCCGCCTTCCAGTTCCTTCCATTTTTCTATTGCACGCCTCACCTGGCAAACTGTCAGTGGATTAGCTTCATTTCCCTTGATGCCTAGAGGTAAGGGAATGAAGACAGTGCAAAGAGAACAAGGAACTTCTGTAAGTTCCTAATCACCTGGTCCAAAAGAGGGGAAGGAGGAGGGCTGAGGTGGCATCCCAAGAGTGGTATTAACAAGCAAGCAGAGTGAGCAGCCGAGGTGAGAGCTGCAGGCCTGCTCACGGCTCTGCAGACACACACAGACTTCCTTACTTTAGGTGCATGTGCGTGTGTGTCATCTGTATGGGATTACATGAAACTGACTGACATCCTCCACATGCTGCTAATTAAAAGATTATGAGAAACAGACGAACACAAACGGGGTGACGTATATGTGGTCGCCTGTCACTTTGTGGTGGTTTTGTGTCTCTGCGGTCGTGGTCTTGCGGTCATTTTGCTTTTCTTTGTAGTCGTTTTGCATCTCTTTGAAACACTGTAGTTTTATATCTGTGTGTCTCTGTGATAATTCGATGTCCTTTTGTAGTTGTTTTGCTTCTTTTTAGTCGTTTTTCTGCTCTTTCTGGACGTTGCGAGTGTCTTTGTGGTCATTTTATGTCACTTTATAGTCGTTTTGCGCTCTTCCCCGTCGCTCTGGGTCTCTTACCATCTTATTTGCATCTGTTTGTGGATGTGTAGCATCTCTTTGTAGTCGTTTTGTGCCCTTTGTCGTTTCTATTGACTTTCCAACAATAAATGTCAACATGTATTTCAAACTGAAGCTTGTAGTAATCCTTCCAAGTGTTAAGCTCATGACACAAACCTTTATTTAAAGCAGCGTTCACTCACAATACGCTGCACACGATCACTTAACTCACACACACACACCCCCACACACACACACACACACACACACACAAGCACTAAAATAACAGGCATTTCAAGACAATACCCCCCCCCCCCCCAGGTGAAGCAAAGATTAATCAGTTTATTTTTGTCTCTGCCACAGAGCGATGTATGTGCAGAAGGACTTGAGAGCTGGCAGGTAGCTCTGCTCTTATTGCTGGTATCCTTTCTTTCCTGACACCCAGTGACACCGGGTGACATTTAAAACACTTGTGACAGCAACAACATTTCAGATGTTGCAGCTGCGAAAGGAAAGACAGGATCTCTGTTAGGGGATATGCAAGCCAGGGTGAAAACTTGTGACTGCAGTTGATCCATTTTTTTGGAAGATTTAAACAATATCTCACGGGCTTCATGCAAACATGCAGCTTAAAGGAAATGAGACTATTTTAGGTGTCGCTTTGTATTAGTGTTTTACTGTAGCGTGCATACTGAGTGTAGACACACACAGGTAGGCCACGCACGAGGGGGATATTGTGAATATTGGTGAATAGAATTGAAAACATTAAAGTTATTTTTGTCACATTTCCACAGCTCTCTTTTCATGTAACATGCTGTCAATGTCTGCCCTATAATCACGTCTGAAATAATACCTGAAAAGGTCCTGAGGTGTGAAATGTGACCACGTAGGTTGCAAATAGGTGACGGGGACACTGAACGCTATTAATAGGAGGATTTAATTTCTCCTTGCAAAGTCGAAAAATCCCCCCCTCACATTCAAAACATGCAAACTGAACTATGTCACATTAATATATATTCTCCACTCTTCAGTGTCAACATGTCTCACACCTGCATGCTTACAGCAGATGTACCATGTGGAATCTGGATGCATCCTCCTGACTGGTTTTAGGATACGCTGATGATGTCGGATTACCAGAAAGGAGGAAGTGACAGAAGAAGTGAAAGCAGCTGCAGTGTGACGGCGAGACAATCTGTTACACACCGTGTGTTAGTGACTTCTCTGTGAATGAGTTGAATTGACAGTTGACCCTAAATAACTGTCATAAGCTCTATATTACATCTAACCGATACAACTGTACTGTGTTACATTACTCAGTACAGTGTTAGCAGAAAACGGCAGTAAAAGTACATCATCTGAAGTTGACTTAATACAAGATGTCGTATGCTTATCCTATAATTGTCTAACTAAAACATTACATTTAAAGAAACTAACAGTCAGCTGCATGAAATGGAAGTAAAGTACAAGTATCTCAAACTTGTACTTAAGTGTAGTACTTGACTAAATGTATATCCTCACCTCCATTATCCGCATTTACATGAAAGACCTTCATATATCCCGAACATATTGTCATTCTCGACTAAACAATCACAACAAGTTGCTACCACGGCGTGACACAGTCCGTCCCAGCAGCTGTGCACACACACACACACACACCCTAGCCAAACTAAATCTAGCTTTGTGTCTGACCTGTGCAGACTGCTTGACATCAAAGAAGCCAGACGCTTACGTTAGGCTGGCCTCATCCTTCTGCAGAGTCAGCAACATGTGTGGGGTGTGTTGGTGTTGGAGGTGCAGGACCTGCACTGTAATAACATTAGCAGGGTGGTCTTGACGTTCAGGCAGAACTGCAGTGTGTGGTGTTTTTTTAAAAGCCATATATCCACGAGACAAGACACACGCCTGGTAATCGTCTTCTGTACATCTCAAACAAACGTTCACGATCCGAGAGGAAACGATTCTCACTGAAGCTTTGAATTGTTGTTTGGAAAAAGAAACTGCGAGTGTTTTAGAAACAGTGGAGCGACATTTCAGAGCCGTTGCTTGACCGCAAATGAGTCTGTGGTGCAAAGATTAAACTCATTTAAGTCAAAACAAAACAGTTGAGTCATTTCAATGCAGAGGCTAAACACTGAAGGATATTAACTCCATGTTTCAGGTTCTGCAGTAGTTTATAGTCAAACCTGCAAAATGACAGTAAAGAGTTTCCAGATATAAGCGTGGCATGCAGGTGTCTTGGTTCAACTCCGCCGATCTGATCGACCGTAGTCAAAGTCGTGGCCGACCTCGTTGATCATGAGCCTCGACAGCTTGATGGCGTGGGATCATTCCTCCAGAAGCCTCCGCTCCTCTAAACCTTTCTCCCTCCTTGTTGCCCACTGCGAAAATAACAATTGTCGGCCGGCAATTGTGTGTAGAAGCCTGAAGGTCATCACACACTGAACATGATGAAGAGAGTCTCACTGAATCTCTTTCTTTCCATCTCCTACTTCTCAATTTCCTCCTCTCCCTGTCAGCCTCTCTAGTTACCTCTCTTAACTTCTACTTTGCACTCTCCGCTTCAATGTTCTTTATTCTCACTCTCCCTCTCCCTCTCCCCCCCCCCCACTCTTTTATTCCTCTTCTGTCCAGGGTTTAAGATGTCATTGAGAAACCCTGAGATAGATGAGCTCTTCAGTAAGAGGCACCCATCAGCTGAGCACTACAATAGAGTTAGAAATGGTATAAATCAGGGAATATGATCAGGAATGACAGCGCTGTTTGCCTTGAAAAGCCATTAACCCTGATGCAATAATGTTTGCAGGGAGAATGGCAGAAGTTGTCATAAAATCAAACATATGCTCAATATGGGCGGCGCGTGTGTGTGTGTGAAATTGAATAACCTGCATCATGTGACAAAGCAAGTCTTAAAAACAAATTTGAATCTTTTTTTTCCTCGCTTCATGGGATCCATTTAAATGCAATCAGTGGCAAACATTTCTGTTCGGTTGAAATATGTTTCTCATTAAAGATGTCAGTGGGAAAGGCAGGGATGTTGATGCTTTAATCGCCTTCCTTTCAAATGCACTGTAATGGGACTTGAAACAGCTGCGTCTCAGAGGGGGAAAGAAATCTGTTGGTGCGTCATGTGGTCAAGTAGCATCGAGACCCTCTGGAAACATTCACGTTGCGGTGAAGGAAAAAGTGGATTATTGTATTTCAAGTGGGTGTAGGGGTATGTAGGGGAGGAGAAGTTCCCCTCTGAAGATTTAAAAATAAGTGCCAGACCACTGCTCCCCCTGCCTTTTATCTTGTGAGACCACATGCAAGCCTGCAGTTCTTCCACTTTTAAATTACAGCTGTAGGTTTGTGGCAGGTTACCTAATTCAGAGCAGCATTTGAGCAAAGCAGCAGAATAAAAAAGTTAAAAAGAACTCTGCTATTACACTCCTGCTTCAATGATCAAAGTCCAGATGTAGAGGCCACGCCGCCATATCTTTATTCCATGTGCTTGGTTTGTCTGTCCACTTTGGTTGCATGTTCAGGATATTAGTTTTAGTTAAAGTTATTTTATAGTCACGTACACAGTTACAGTGAATCAGCTGTACAATCTATGCATGTATATGTAAGGCATAATGTACTGCAGCAGCTAACATATAGCAGTAACATATATTACAGTTTATTTATTTAAACTTTATTCCATTTCTCCCTTTACTTTCTATTATCTGAGGTTGTTTCCAAGCCGCCAGTGTTGCTTCAGGACGTTGTGTCTTCTTGCAATAGGAAACAAGTTTTGGACGCAGTCAGACATAAAATCAATATTTTGGAAGTGCTTTTTTTGCAGAAAACCACTATTTTTAGGGGAAGTATGATATTATATAAATATATATATATATAAATATATATATAATATATATATATAATATATATATTATAATATATATATATTTATATATATTATATATATATATATAATATATATATTATATATATATATATATATATATATATATATATATATATATATATATATATATATATATATATATTATATATATATATATATATTTATATATATATATATATATATATATATAAATATATATATATATATATATATATATATATATATATATATAATATCATACTTCCAAATCATGCCTGGCAGGAAGCACTTTAAAGAAAAGAAAGGTGTGTCAGGTTTCCAAAGCTGCGTCCCTGTTCAACAAGCAAACACTTAGCCAGGTGTTGGTCCAGTAGGCTGCAGACACACAGACAGACACAGACAGACACACACACACACACACAGACAGACAGACACACAGACACACACAGACAGACACACAGACACACACAGACAGACAGACAGACAGACACACACACACACACAGAAACACAGACACACAGACACACAGACACACACAGACAGACACACAGACACACACAGACGGACAGACAGACAGACACACACACGGACGGACGGACGGATTTGAGTATGTTGCTTGCAATTGAGACCCAGCACAATAAGTTCCCCCTTGCCCTTGCACAGACATGCAACCATCAGTATCAGATGGAGGACACCTGACTACGTTGAGGTAAGGTGAGGCAGCACGTCTTCCCATAATGCACTTCTTGGAAAACTGCCAGAACTGTTAACTCGATACATACTAAACGCTGCTTTGACGCCTGTTTCTGAATTAGAATAAAGCCAGTGAGGGGGGAACAGCGATGGAGGCACTTTGTGCTGCAGGTTGGGTGAAAAGATTAACACTTTTCCTATTATTACCTGCATAAATATGAGCATGCATCAATAACTCATCCTAATGGCTCAATGTGTGCGATCGGGTGTCAGCTTCTCATCCTTTCAAGGATTTGTATTTACTGCTTTTTCTGTTGCTTCACATGAATTTGATTGTACAGCAGCAGGTACAAAGACAGATGTGGGGTGTGTTTGCAGACTTCAGTGCACACACACTGTCTTGTCCAGGTCCCATTAGCCTGTAGCTATATATTTACAGCAGTAGAAAGATACTGATACCAGGAGAGATGTGTGTTGCGTCTTTGTTGTGGCCTTTGCACACCTCACTATTGATCCCAACACCAATAACCAACTTTTAGAGCTCTTCAGCACATTTGTATTTGTCTTTCAAGGTCTCTCGTCCTCTGTGTATTTATCTCATGAGTGCTGGAGTCACGCTGCTTCTTTGGAAGTCATGGGATTCCTCGGGGAAAAAATAAATAATGCTGCAGGGTGACAAGACAGTGAGACGAACTGGAAGAGAAGTGTACTTTGTTGAATGCAGGACAGTAGAGGCACTGTCTCAAACACTTCCTTTTGATATCCGAGTGGAGACAGCGTGACGTGTTGATGCTATTTACGCTTGACATTTCTATTGATGGTTTGCAAACAGAAACTATAATAAGTTCTACTGTATATCTGAGTGACGATCATGCCTGATAGCTGATCTGTGACCAGCATCACAAAGGGAGTTCAGTTATTAATAAAGCTGTTCGACGGGAGGAAAGTTCACGACGTAAGAGTACAAGAACCTGACACGTTGATGTATGATGACTTTACCAAAGTTCTTATGCTAATACTTTATTGCATATTTACACAACCGGCAGACATGGAGCAACATTAACATTCATGTGGAGTCCTGTCTGTGCCCGATGAATCAAGTCCGATGGCTTATTTGCTTTCCTTTCAGCGTTTGTTCTTCACCAACTGCTGAAGAAAGAATATCTGACTCATAGCTGCTAAATGCGTCTCTTTCATCATCAGCTAATCGCCAACTGTGTTCGTACTGTTTGGTGCTGCTCAGTAGAGATCCTGAGAATCTGATCAGACTAGTAAGACTTTATATTTAGTATGGGACATGCTACATGCTGATTCAGTTCAACAGAAGAATATATATATTTTTGGAACAGTGAGTTCAGGGGATTTAAAGCAGCTATTAGCAATACATCATATTCTGATAATGGACCAACAACTTTGCAAAGGCCTATGCTTAAGTTAAGTAAAAGCATACTACTTGCCAAAGTAGTATGCACTATGTTTAATTATAAATGCAAGGCATTTATATGCTGCTTTTTGCGACCACTCAAAGCACTTTGCAACACAATGTACATGTTGGCTGGTGGCAGGGTGCCATGCAAGGTGTCGCCTGCTCATCACACACACATTCACACCTTTTCATCATGAAAAGTAAAAAAACTAATAATAAATATAAATATATATTTGTCCACTGGTCTGTGCTATAACTGCATTTTCTGTATGATTCCATAAGTTTTGATCATTTTTCTAGTCAAAAGCGCTGAACGTGCGTATTCTCTGTTAGACACAGGAGAGACGAGCTGAGCCTCACCTGGGATTGTGCAATCCCTCGCAAACTAGGTTGAGCGCATGCATTTGGCTCGTGCCTGTTACTCTCTCTGCATGTCGCCAATATAATGTTTACAGACACTTTTATAATGCGTCCTGACTTTCCATAGTCCAGTTAATGTATGTGTGTAACATATTTAGTCTCGCTGATGTGACATAAAGCCACAGTGAGAAGACACCAGGAGAGGCAGACAGCACTGTGTTGCACTGAAGAGGGCGCACGTGAGCCCAATACCTGTACCTCTCTGAGCCGCTATAAATGTAACATCCAAATATGCACCTTACTGTGTGTGTATAAAGAATGCTGATATGAGATATGAAACATAACCAGTAGTCAATGTTCATGCTGCCATGATGGTGAATAATCTACTCAGTTGGGTTCATATATTTGTAAATATGCCTCCCCATCCATGAACCTCACCGCACGCCACTGGCCCAGGGACACCTCGACATGTGAAGCCACAGCAGAGTTTAAGTTCAGTCTCCTCGCACTGGATCGCTGCCGTATTATTCAGTGATCCTGGACCATTCAAAGTACTTGTATATTGAGTGAAATGAAACGTTTTGTTCACTCACGGTGTCTTCCCTGACTGTAAATACATTTTGTCATCATCCACTCGCATCCATTTCATCCAAAACTCCATTAATGGAGAAGATTGCTCCTCTTCTTTACATTCTTCCTCCCGCTCGTGTCTGAGCACTCATTTCCCGCTCTTCAAAAAAAGGCCGTTTGCTGCCATTCATCCCTCGGCGGTATGGAGCACCAAGTTCAATAGATCAAGATAATCCTTAACACGGAATATGAATCACTACTTTGTTTGGGAGTTTGTTACATTATTACATTGTGCCCTAGTTCAGTGTTTTCATATGAGTGCACACTCTGCTGTCAATCACTCGATGTCTGTCGAATGCACGTTAACTTGTAACTTTAATTGTCACATGTATAAGAGTTTTACTATGTGTTGGCTTCTTCCAAGTACAGCAAAGGTACATCAAATACACAACACACCATTAAAACACACAAATACACAGTCTGCAAAATACAGCAGTGCAAATGAACACGTGAAAGTTAAATGAATAATTAATTAGAGCACATCTTGTAAAATAACAAGTGTCCCTAATGCAGTCGTTCTGTGCTCGATGGCTGCATAGCATCGGGAATAAAAGACTTATTTCATATATATGTATATATACATATACATATATATGCTGGGCCTCCACTCTGTGACACCCACCTGGTGTTTGTTTGTATTTGTGGAAACTCTGAAATAGTTCAATCGTAAGCAAAAAAAAAGGTCTCATTGTTAGGCTTCATCATTCCTGCAACTTCTTAGTTGGTATTAATGATGCGTGTTTCATTCATCAAAGTGCTATGAATAAAGATGAGGCTTGTTTTCCTAAACATCAGCTTCCATATGTTTCATTTAAATGTGGAGTCAGCGATTCCAGAGAAATATTGATGATATTTTAATTTGACAACCAAAGCAAATAAATATAACAATATAACACTCGCTCGCAGCCTTTCTCTTTGTACCACCGTGGCAGCCCCCCGTCCCGTGCACGGGTGGAATAGTGTCGTCCACTTGTTTCCTGTGTACGTGGTCAGGGCAGTGTGTGAACACCAGATTCTTTTTCAACAATAACAACAGAGTATTTGTCGTGTCCCTGGTTTGTCGGTGCAGCCAATACCCCGAAACCAATGTTGGTGACTGTACAAAGCTTGCACAGCACATTATGCACACTGTGCATATTATTAACATGTACAGTACATATTATTAACATGTACAGTACATATTATTAACATGTACAGTACATATTATTAACATGTACAGTACATATTATTAACATGTACAGTACATATTTACAGCGGTGACAAAAGAAATGGCGTTATCTGCCATCTTGCAGCAGTACCTGAAGTGATTGTGAATGTTTGTTTTCCACTCGTGGAGCAAAAGAAAAAGAAGTTTTGAGGAACATGGGTTGAAACATGATGTCAGATTCAGGGTGTGAACCGTCCCTTTAAGAAAGGAAAGTGGAAACCTGGCAAAGCTGAGGAGCTGCAGAAAGTTTCTCGTGCCACGCCAAGAGCGAGGGCTTGGCTAAGACCTTGGAGGGGCGCTTGGATGAGTGCAGCTGCAGCTGGTGGGGTCTGAGGTCACGAACAGATGTCCTTCACAACCTCCCGACGCCGGGCTGTTACTCTTTTGTTGGAGTTCTCATTTCAAAGTGCCAAGTTTTCATCAAACTCTGAGATACAACTTGGGAGCCCACAGGACAACAATTCAATACATGATGATATAAACCATCATGCAGGTAGTGAGTTTATAGTGACCATATTATCCCCGAATGGTGCATCTTTTCTATGTTTTATATATTGATTTAGAATTCCTCCATATGTTTTGACACACTTATATTTATTTATTCATTAATTTACATACTTATTCATGTTTATGTTTATGTTTTCGATTAATAAGCAGCTGTTGTCCCAAGCTTTTCCTGTTCTCCAGCAGCAATACTGAAATCTAAAAGAAATAACTGGATTCACACATGAAGTCCCTTTTCTATCACTCTGTCGATGTGCTGCATGACGCACAGTAGATGCACTGTTCAAAAACAAAAAGCTTCGTGGCTCACTGTACTTCCCTCTTCGGGGATTACCGTTGTATCATCTATCTTCTTCCTCTCGGTCCACACACTCGTGCACGTCAAAGCAATCATAGTTATTTGTTTAGGAGGCAATATTTCAGCTCGCTCTGGGGCCTCAGAACTCTCTTTGCAGTCCCCGGATCGCTGCAGGAGGACGGATGTACTATTTAGAGGTTTGTAACACCTTTGGATTTCATAATCTATCTTTTATCAGCAGTCTGTCCGTAAACTCCGAGACACCAAACCTCAAACCCACAGTTTTGAATCCTCAAAGTCATTTTTAGACCTATTAGTGACACATAACTTTTACATCTGACCCAGGAACTGTGCCGGTTACGTGATTGCACTGATTACCTGTATAGTAATGTAATATGTCACATAGTGTTTAAATGTCTGCAACTATTTACATGGGGAATTGTGTGACTTACTGAAGACAGTATCAGTATAGTGTGTGCACGTGGTGCAGTGTTAAACTGAGCCTGCTCAAAGCACATCCTTTAATGTTCTATTCTAACTAACCCTATCGTACAGGAAGTATTGAGTGTGAGTAAGATAATCTAAGGTGCTGCTAATGTCTGTAACTTACACTTGATCTGACATGTTGTTCTTTTTGTTTGAGAACTTCCTTCTTCCACAAAATGTTTGGTTTAGTTTCCCCAGACAGCAAACAGCGCGGCTCCTTATTGAGCCAAAATAAGCCACCAATCAGTCCACAACGGTGGGGAAATGTGGTGGCAGGGGGAGAGTTTCAATCGTTCCAACGTGAAGCTACCAAAAATAATAAGCTTTGTCTTCAACGATTATGTTACAATCAACAACATATTCAAATGTACAACTCTACATGTAGCAGCAGTGGGTTGGATGTTCTAACTGAGCTCTTCTTGTTTTAGGGTAGAAATATGAAATGATATTGAGGCCCCCCCGAAATAAAATGTAATTATTATATTTTTAAAAGTAAGCCCTAAACCCCGGGCCGGCGTGAGCGCGGCTGCATGTCGGGTTTCACCGTTTTCCTGCTTCACTTTATTGCCGACCTGAGATCATTTATGCTTTTCCAGAAATGTGGAAGATTCTTTCCACATGAACGAATTCCACAAACTTTATCAGATTCTCAGAGAGCGAAAAAGCTTCTTAAACCCTCGTCAGTCAATTGCCTTCCAATCAGCTCCCTGTAGACCCTTCAGTTGAAGAGAACATGTAATGGAAGTGTGGATGACAGCTTTGACAACCTCTTTTAAGCTCACATCTTGAATCCAGGAGGACAGTGTCTGTTTATTTCCCTTTTTAATACGAGTGTCGCTTTAACACGTCCTGAAGCCTTCTCACTCACTGCTGTCAGGTGGCCACTCTGGACATGTTTTATTGATGCCTATAATCATGTTGTTTTAAATGTTCCTGTATATACAGCATGTTGATAAAGACCATTCTGACCACCTCAGCTTCTCTTCTGCTCCTGAAGCTAATAATGAAGCAGCGAGGCCAAACGGGCTTGACCTCATTCTTTGACCCTTTTCTCTTAATTGATCTTTTCTATGATTAAGTTTTCAAATTAATTACTTTTATGGGAGCTCTGTCTTCCTTACATGGCACAGTGCTGCCGTGTTTTACAAGAATCAGGCAACCCGAGCTGCGTTCTTGGGCACAACTGTCAACCTGATTGATTACCTCTGCAAATGTCTAAAGGTTGAGCCTCTCACCTCTCGACATTTCACCACGGCTTTCTTTTGGTTAACTTTGACTCCAAACTTGACAAAAAACGATAACAAAAGCAGAAAAATTCCAAATGCTGGAAGTGGCCTTAGAAGAATAAATGTCAGGGAAAGAACGGGCGAGAAGAGAGCTTTAATGCATCGGCTAAAAAGAATGTGATATAAATGCAAACTGCTGCGTCACACAGGATGGAGACTCAGATTACGCAACAACATTTTAACATTGACTTTCGGTGTTTGTTGTCTTTAAATTAGACTAAAGATGATATTTTAAGACATTGCTGTCATGAGTTCGACAGTAATCCTCCTCAACCTCTGGGAACACGTATTGATTAACAGTTTAAAGCCACAAAACCCTTTTTAATTAACTGTTATGGAGGCTAAACCTACCTGCTGTCTCCAGGTGGGATTTTCATGAGAGAAACAGGTGACAGTCCAACCCTGAATCCCAAAAACAACAACCCTGAGTTTCGATTAGAAGGATGATTTGTTATTTAGTGCGAGTGAGTGGAGTTCATGTGGTGATCCTTGCTTGCGTGGCCCACTCAACCTAACATTTGTACAAGTGAATGTCATGCTTCGGTCACGAAACACTGAAGTTTCATGCTGCCTACATGAAGTTTGCTGGTAACTGTTCATGCTGGATGTTTGATTTGCTGTGTTGACCTATATAGTATACTCACTACGCCTTTTCTTTATGTGAGCTTTGAGACTACTTCAAGTCCTCACAAACTGTCCAGTGTCATCACTGCCAAGATAGCGACAGCCGCAGTCCCCCACATTGAGCTTCACTCTCTTCAGAAACCTATCGTGATGTCACAGAGACTGCGTCCATGACTTATACAATCTATCATCTTTTGGGAGATGCAGCAGAAACAGTCTGTCCCGCTCCAGGAACAGGTCACTGTTGATCCCCCCCATTATCTGACATCCATTATCTGACATCCTTGCTGTTCAGGCCCCACTCTGCCTTCATACTTTTCCCCTTGGGTATAATCATTGGGGCACACCAGCAGCATCCAGGCTGGCCTGGCAGGTGGTTGCCTCCCCTCTTCCCCCACCAGTCACCTCTAAACAGGGGGATGCAACCTTGGTCACCTCCCTGGTGGAGAGGAAGCGGTCCTGCAGTCCAGATTTATCACAGTTCCAGGTTTGCGACAACGTGTCCTCTAACCGCAGGGTCTTTGTTATATCTCGCAACTTGTCAAACCGCTCCGTCACAACTGTCGGGTTGAACCCTGCTGCTGTTGCCAAGAGAGGCCTTCTGGTTTCCTGATTCCCAGATGTGAGTTGCTCTGTTTGAATCCCCGTAGCCCGCCGTGTCACTCACTGTACTGAAGCCATTTAACCCCTTTTTCCAGCAAACTGGAACAGCAGCTTTTGGATGTCTTGCATCCCTAAGGAAACCCCGTCTCCCAAGTGCTATTTCCATATCTGCCATTAATGTCTCGTCACTGGAAGATGTTATTGGATTCTTCCCAACCGTGTGCTTATGATGGCCTGTTTCTTTTACCCTGCGCCCAAGTGTCGACTTAGGGATGGTCCAGTCCCACAAATAGCTTCTTTTTTTTATTGATGTAATCTTCTGCTGCCTTTTGTAAATCCAGGAGCTCCATAAACACACCAGCATATCATGAAAATGAGAGCAGTTACAAAGCATTTCATCTTTGTGTCTGAGGGTGGAATTGGAACAGGTCTTGGGGCAGGCAGCTCACAAAAAACCTTTGTAGGTTTTGGGGGCATGTAAAGTGAAGGGACTGCTTTAAAGATATTCTGTGTTTCATGGCACTGGGCCCCCTGGTGTGCTGGTCTTTAATGGGGACTTTGGCTTTCATTGCCCTAAGATTGAAGTATAAAGAAGGTATTTGAATGCTCCTTCCTTCAACTATAGCAAAGTGACTTCCACTAAAGTGGGTGGGTGGGAAAGAGATCCTGTTCCATTTCAATAAACTAATTTGTACAAAGTCGTTTGTTCTTTCTTGACTGTTCATTGATCTAGTTCATTTATGTGTCCCAGCATGAGGGAACATTTGAGGTGAAGGCTTTTCAAAAGACACCATTCCTTAATCCTGACAGGTTTTAATTTCCTTTTGTCGGATAGAAACTCTGCTGAATGAAAATACCATGAGTCAGTGCACTGAAATGCTAACAGATGTTGTTATCCAAATGAAAATATCTCATTTGACACTTTTTGGATGCCTTGAATAATCACTCAAAAGGTGTTTTGTGGCAAAAAGTTCCAGCTTTGAACAGTTGAGAGACATCTGTGCTTATTGCGCATTGACAAATTAAATATCTAAAATAATAAATAGCTTCCCTTTGTTCAAAAGTCTGCACGATCACAATCAAAGTTCCTGATGCAAAACGATTCCTCACACGAGGACAGACAGATACAAAGCAATCCATTCATGAATACTTAATATGTGCAGAGAGAAGCAATTTAGTCTCCAGAAATTTAAATCAGACAAGTGATTGGGTTCCTACCAAAATACTTGTTAGCTGAAAGCCCTTGTTCTTAGAAATAATGTATCTGCAGGAGGAAATCTCACGGAGGGCAGAGTCTGTTGAAACTGAACCCTGGACTCTGCAGTAAAAATGTAACGCTTCATTTAAAAAACAAAAAACCATTTACCTGATTTCATGATTCAATATTTCCAGGATCCAGGGTGCATTACTGGATGTTTCCCATGAGCCGCATCTCCTTTCTGATTTGTGTCCTTGCTGTTCAGGCTCCATCAGAAGGACTTTATATTGAATTCTTAATGGTTAATTTTATTTTGAGTTGGCAAATGGAAACAGAAGTCACACTGAGACCAATTCTAACTGTTGTGATAAATATCAGGAACTTCTAATGCGCTGGCACAAACTCATTCTGCATGATTTTGTGTGAAGCAGCCTTTCAGGGATGGCGAAAAAAACAAATTAATGTTTGTTTTTCCATCAACTAATGTTATATGAACATCATGAGTTGGGCGCTTCGAGAAGCAAATCTTAAACTAAGCAAAACAATGAGGAAAATGTATTAATCTGAGGAAACGGTCGCTCTGCATGTCAGTGTGGGCAAAGCCTCTAAGGTTAACTTTCATTAGTACAGGATTGCGGAAAGGCTACCGGCTTGCTCTTCGTGAAACCTGGAGGCCGGGTGAAGCGTGGGCCGAGGAAGGACCTTTAACATTTTGAAGAAGATCGGAGTCACGGTGAGGGTGTACTAACTAAAGTTTGTGAGATACGGCAACATGTGGGGAAATGTGTTCCAAACTGGGAAAATCCACTCAAGAGGGAAAGTGAGCGAAAATGTTGGTGCACATTTCTTGGCTCACCTGGTGCATCTCCTTTGGTCTTAAACACACTGAAGTTGGAACAAGCAGGTTTACACACTTTTATTAATACAGGGCAGAGGATGGACTTTACTCTCATTCACTTACAACTTGAATAATTCTTCTTCGTAGTTATTGCCAATCAGTGAAAACATCTGTAGCTGCCATGCAGACCTCACATTTGGGAACAGACTCTTCCGTTCGTGTCCAAGTTGTCTCCCTTTCTATTCCAGGAAAGAAATAACCTGCCAGGATGATGTTAATTTAGTCATCACATGTCTGGCATCCCTTGAAAGAAGTGCAGGTGACCTTGGAACACCGTCGTGGATACTTTTGTCATGAAGCTGTTTTCAACCATTCTTATAATGTCATTCACAGCTGTGTGTTGCAAGTCAATTGTACAACCTTAACAAACCGGAGACTTTATGTATTTATTATAGCATCCTTTATTGAGACACAAGACCTCTTCTTCCAGTGAGTCCTAACTCGTAATATGTGTTGAACAGATATCATTTTTAAGAGTTAAAGCACTTTATTTAAGTATCAGATCACGTCTGAGCGTTTGCACACTGCTTCTGTAACACATTCCCTCTCTCTTCCATTCTTTAACATACTTGCAAAGCTCAGATTCACAATTTCAAAGCCCAGAAGCAAATATGTTTTTTTAAAGCAGAACAAAAGCAGTGATTCAGATTTTAATTCAGATATTCTGAATTTAAAAAAACAATTCTTCCCACATCTCGTCTCAGAGCTGACAGGAATCCATTAGATGTAAAGTTGTGTTTTTTCCAAAGGCTGTATGAAGTTCTTTTGTTTTCCTGTTTCACTGCTGTGCGGTTTACTCGCTGCCGGTACTTTGGGAGCGGGACCAACGAGGGGTTGACCGTATGATAATCTCATTAATCAAGACTCAACCACGAGAAGGTTGCAGCTTACAACAAGAAAGCTATTACAATAAGAAGTTGTTTTTAATTAAAGCTCCCCTTAAGCTTCAACACACAAACACACACACACTCACACACACACACACACACACACATACAGCGCACACATACAAAGAGGAGAGGTGCTGCGAGCATGTTTTGGCGCACAGACACTCCATATATCACCCATGTGCCTCTGCATAAGCAAAGCAATTATAGCACCGAGAGCTGAAGAGCGAAAGAACAGAGTGAAAAACAAGCACATGATGAGCGTGTCCTCTTGAATTGATGGGTTTGAAATGGCAAAGTCTTTATGTTTAACGCAGCTCCACCGTAGGGCCATGGGAGCGCCGTCCTCACATCTCCCTGCCTCCTTGCGCCGCTCATCCCATTCAAATGAAATGTAAATCCCCGCTCTCCCCAGTTCCTTCTATGTCAATACCTCTTTGACTCCCGCTGAGCCCCCATTTATTCAGCATCTCTCTCCTCCCTCCCAGACTCTTTGTCTTTCTTCTAATTCTCTGTGTCTCTCTGTCTGTCTCTCTCGATATCCCCTTCCTTTCATCAGCTCCGGCTCTTTGCAGCTACCTGCCGCTGTTTTCCCGTTTCTCTCTTTTGCTGGTTTGCCAGAAAGCGCTGCTGATGGACACAGGCTGCACACAAGTGAAGCAGGACAGTTTGATCACGCAGAGCTCAACCAATCAATCTGCTTTCATGAATACATCTGCGCTTACTTTTTTATCTGTTGAGTGACTGTGGGTTGGATCTCATTAACTCCAATCACATGATTGCATTTACTAAATATGCTCTTTGCTGCCTGCATATGTTTGTGTGTGTGTGTGTGTGTGCAGTGACATTTATCACCAGAGCATCGAGGAAACACAACACTACAACTAATTAACTGTATGATAAACATGGTTTTTTTTAAGTATGGGAACTATTTAAATGTAAAGTGTGTCTTGTTGCAGAAACCAATGAGGGTTAGGGCAAAAAGTGTCAGCAGAAAATCTCAAGAAAGCAATTATTCTTGTATCTCAGCGTTACATCTGTTGCTTCTCAATTATATTTACACATTAGGTTGATGCTCCGACCCAAAGTGATTGACAGCTGGTACGAGGAGGAGCTATTAGCGCAGGCTGTATTGTTGAAGGATTAAATCTGGATTTTTGTATTTATTTTTCTCAGACTCTAGTGGTGTCTATCTTTTGGAAGGTTATTCTCGGAGAGGATGGTTTTATCCTGAGTGGGTTGTGATGAGTTGGCTGTTTGACACTTTGACAAATGCTGACGAGCACATGGTGTCAAAACTGTCCAATGGGTGAAGCCAGGACCATTGGACCACCTTGAACTGGTCTCCAGTAGTCAGTCTAAGATTTAGTTAAAGGTGTTTATTTCTCCTGAGAGATCTGCAGTCGGTGAGTTAGTGGTGTGAGCCAGCAGCCACGACCTTGAAACAAAGCAGACTTTTTTGGGGGCATATTTTCCTTTATTTGACAGATAACAGTTCATAAATAGTCTGAGGCTGAAAGGAACCTGGACGTTGCGGTTGTATGAGATGTGTTGTAACCAAAGGGCCTCAAACTGTGCAGACTTGACTCTACTGGTATTTAGAAAGTAGTTAAATAAAGATGTTTAATTGAAGGAAATTCATGAAACGTTTTGTGTTCTTCTACTTCTTTGCTAATTCCAACCAATGCAGTTACTTCATAACCTGACGAATTCTTAAGCAGTTTCACTACATATCACTAAAACCCAAGTATCCCCCAGCGACTATCTCGCTGAATAACTCTGTGTTCATACGCAGCCGGGCTCTGTTAGCGGGAAACAACCAAAGTGTTTTGCACTAAGTCACCGGGATCGTGCACAGGACGGAGGAAAGGCCATGGGTGTATGAAGAGAAAGGCAGAGGGACGGGAAACGGGGACGGTTGTGCCAAATGTGCGAAGGTGTTTCCTTGAGATATTGTGTCCCTGAGAACGAGACGTTAGTGCGTACGGACAACACGAACACATCAGGCCTTAAGCCACAGCTGTTGTCGGCATCATAACCAGAAGCAGCAGCGTTTTCAGCCTTGTGCAGTATTTATTAACGTCACCTCTGTATGGGGGCTTTTCATTCTGTGATAATGTTTTGAGCTCTGCATGGATTTGACCACATCAGCCAGCGGAAGCTAGTAAAAGCCATTATTATATGTTTAGGGAATCTTCTCCGGCTTCCTCCCACCAAATGTCATCATCTGAATCTACTGCAAACTAACATGCAGTCGTTATTGTCTGTTGGAAAAAAAAGCGAATGTCCTCGAGCCCAGCTTACGTTCTTGCTCTGAGCAGATTGGGGGTTCAGCCGGAGACTTACTTAGGGATGTGGACAGCTGAGCTCATTCCGCTGGGCGATGAGTTTCAGATACCAGGATGAGATTGTGGAATAGGACCAGAGTAATCCCAGGTCACCTTCACACAGCATCAATCCCTATATGCCACCCTCCATCTCTTCCTCTACTTCCTGCCTTCACTTCCTTGTCATTCAATCTATAATATTATGATCTATAATCTATAATTATAGTCTTATAATCTTAGTTTTTATTTTCCTATTTTTTCTTCTTAAATCCCTCCATCTTCGAACTGCTCCAAACACCAACTGAGTTGGTTTAGCTCCGAAGCAACTTGTGTCTTTCTTATAAGGGAAGAGTTGTTTGCACTTATTTATCAGTTTAAATCACAAGGTGTGAATGTGACAAAGACGTATTTGACCGAGAGAAACTATGGACTAAGGTGAGGCCGAGAGCAGCAACAGTGAAGTACATTGTATTCCTTTGTCCAGGTAGATTATTCATCATTATCAGAGACTTTACAGAAAACCTTTGGGACATTTGAAGTGAGCAGCAAAAACAAACAAGATATGTCTTCCGCTTTAATGTCAATGAGCTAGTTTCATAAACCAATGTTTAATTAAATAGATTTACAAGTAGCTTGACAACATCTAATCACGTTATGTCAGGCTGCTGGAAGCTGGGCTAATTACCTTAAAGGCCCGATGAGTAGGATAAAGTAATCCCTCTCAATCATCACTTATGTGGCAAAGTTTGTATCTGCAGAGACCCTGCTCTCTGCCTGGATTTTCTCTCTTCTTTTTTTTATGTTGTCGTGTTTTGGGCGTCAACCTGTGTAAAAGTGTAGTGACCAGGTACCGGTTCGTAAGCACGCATCTAAGGGGGGAAAAAGGCAGAAACAATGCTGAAGAATCTCAAACATGGTGAAGAATGTGAAAGATAGGCCAGTTACTTTCTTTGGCACGTGTTGTTTTTTCATCCAATATGGGTAAACTAGCTGCACTAGCTAGTTGGTAAACTGGTGTTTGAACTCAAGTATCTCTGAGCCAAATTAATATGTATATTTATATACATATATAAATTTGCTTTTGTGCAGCTCTAGTATATGTGAAGTGGTGAGTTTTTTAAAATTACAATATTGGCATCTAACTAGTGCATAACGTAATGTAGGACAGATCACACACGTGAACCCGAGGTTCACCATGCAGACACAAAGCACATCCATGGAGCGCTGCATTGAGAATAATGAATACTTTATTACCCAGAGGAGTTGACTCCCCTCCCCCTCCACCCAAATGTACGCTCACAAAACATGTTTTGTAATCAAAATTTAAAGATGGCAGCAGAGCGAAAAGTTGCTTAAAAATACTGATTTATGGAGCGGCTGCACAGTGTGCATGTTTATTCTTTAATTTCTTTCTAATTAATTGCACTACATGTAGTTTCATTTTTAATTTGCGTTGGGATAAGAAGGTTGTGACTTTAGCAAATCCTCATTTTGTCTCTGCAAAGCCTGTTAGTCCTTTATTAGTTCAAACTTATTGCCAATTGTCTCTTAACCAGCCACATCTACAACTGTGCATCAGCCCAAGCAGCGAGGTGGAAGGGAAAAAGCATGCGACTCTGCCCTCTGGTGTTCTCATGCAGCAACTTCTGCACACTGCTTGATGCTGTTTCCTTGTGAAGACAACATCTAATGTTGTGTGCAGACATGCATTTTCCATAATTGCTTTGCCTGAAGATGATCCTTGATTGATGTTTGTGCATATTGTCAGGGCATCAACGTGAAAAATGGATGTCCTGGTGTTGACAAGAACACGAGAAGACAATTCATTTCTCATGTCTACATGATGCATAAATGCTACATGAGGGAGCTTATCCAGCAGAAAAGGTGCAGACTGCCAAGCTGACTTTTAGCAACAAGGTTGAGCTGCGGTGAAAATGTGATGTACAGACTTCAAAAGTGTTTTCACCGTGTGGAGTTTAAAAAATGAATAAAGGCAGATTAAGGATGGTGTGATGTCGGCTGGTAGAGTCCTTCTGTGAGTCTGAGATGTAGATATCAGCTCACAGATGCTTCTTTTGATCTTGCCAGATATGCTCATGTCTGCATCATGATACAAACATCGTCCGTTACAGCCTTCATGATGAACCTGGCAGAATCCAGAAATAATTAACCATAAAATGAACCATAAACACAAACCAAAAGTTCCCTTAATAAGTGTCCTTCTACAATGTAGAGGAAAACATGTTTTTTTTATGAATGAGTTGAATGGATGTACTGCTGAAAGCTCACTTAACTACTCAAATTAAGTTTCTAAAGAGTGCATTGTTTTGAGGTCAAATGTTCTGTGTGTCTGACGAGTCCTGCTCGTTTCTTTTCATAATAACGATGAAGGTCTGTATTGAGTTCGACCCCTATTCCCAGCACATTAATAATGAAACAAGGTCTGTGGGAGCGGCCTTTCATGTTATCCTTGTACAATCTTTCAAAGCAGATCCAACAGCAGCAACCGCAGCTATAAGTTATCTTGTAAAGCAAGTGCTATTGTGACGTGTGGCAGATGGTGGAAGTCAGGAATTCACTTTACTCTTGTTACTCTGGTCATTTTTTTGATTATAAATCTGTAATTTTACTCTTTACTTAAGTATTTTTTATCACAAGTATTGTACATCACTACATTTCAAGTCACATTTGTTGCAGAGGGAAAAGTAAAAGTCCTGATAAACTGCGAGAATAAAGAAAGAAGATAAATGAGCAGCTGCTTCACCCGTCTGTCTGAAGCCCAAGTGTTGACCGCTGCG
Organism: Cottoperca gobio; assembly: GCF_900634415.1. Lineage (NCBI taxonomy): Eukaryota > Metazoa > Chordata > Actinopteri > Perciformes > Bovichtidae > Cottoperca > Cottoperca gobio. The sequence continues at coordinate 1,182,057 of NC_041374.1, read as the reverse complement.
CAGTATCATTGTTAAATCGGTGACTACATTCCAGACGCAGCCTATTTCTTTTCTATTTATCAACACTCTCTTTACTTTAGCCTTTTAATGGTGATATTTTATATCTCTTTACTTTAGCCTTTTAATAGTGATATTTTATATCTCTTTACTTTAGCCTTTTAATAGTGATATTTTATATCTCTTTACTTTAGCCTTTTAATGGTGATATTTTATATCTCTTTACTTTAGCCTTTTAATAGTGATATTTTATATCTCTTTACTTTAGCCTTTTAATGGTGATATTTTATATCTTTTTTTTTAAATGCTGCTACTCTATGCCACTTTAAACTAATGTAAATGATTTCATTCTGTACTGTTAATTTTTGCTATAACTGGTTTAACATTGAATGTGTAAAGGTAACCTCGATAAATGTGTTTATTTTTATGTGTTTTAGCACAGGAAAAAGAGGAAGTTTCTCTGATAAATGTGTAAGATTATTGGAGAAAAACTGGCTTTAACCGATAGATTTCATAAAACTTAAACTGGGGTTTGTTTATGAAACAGGAAGACTACCAAGAATGTGTGGCAAAGGGAGTTGAAGGCCCACAGGGGCCCATTGTTGATCTCATGCTTTCAACATATGGCTCTGATAGTTTAAAACATTTACAAGAATGGCGATGAATGTGGTTTCAGGAGGGTCGTTAAGTACGGCACAGATACAGAAATGAGGCATGATCTCCAATGTTATTTATACTATTTTAATTCTGCTATTTTATACTATTTTAATTCTGCTATTTATACTATTTTAATGCTGCTATTTTATACTATTTTAATTCTGCTATGTATACTATTTTAATTCTGCTATTTATACTATTTTAATTCTGCTATTTTATACTATTTTAATTCTGCTATTTTATACTATTTTAATCTGCTATTTTATACTATTTTAATTCCTCTATTTTATACTATTCTAATTCTGCTATTTTATACTATTTTAATTCTGTTATTTTATACTATTTTAATTCCTCTATTTTATACTATTCTAATTCTGCTATTTTATACTATTTTAATCTGCTATTTTATACTATTTTAATTCTGCTATTTATACTACTTTAATTCTGTTATTTTATACTATTTTAATTCTGTTATTTTATACTATTTTAATTCCTCTATTTTATACTATTCTAATTCTGCTATTTTATACTATTTTAATTCTGTTATTTTATACTATTTAATTCCTCTATTTTATACTATTCTAATTCTGCTATTTTATACTATTTTAATTCTGTTATTTTATACTATTTTAATTCCTCTATTTTATACTATTCTAATTCTGCTATTTTATACTATTTTAATTCTTTGGGCTGCAATTCTTGTATGAAAGGTGCTATACAAATAAAGCTTATTATTATTAACACTGTAAAGTGTATTTGCATGATGAAATGCTGAAACATGAGAGGTAGTACTATTTATAGTGATGCTGCAGCTGCTAGCATGCATATTGTGTAGTAGCACAAACTATAAATATAGAGACTATAAATACTTTATAGCTTTCTTTGCATATCTAAAAATAATGCAATAAACTCTAAGGAGTCCACATACAACATAAAAGTCTTTTTTATCCAAAGGCAAAAATAAAAAGGTTTTTTTCGAGCAGCAGGGGACAGCGGATGTTCAGGAGTAAAGTCAACATTATATACCACATAGAAGTAGTGTTGGCTCAGGAAGTATGGAGGTCGTCCAACACTGTGGACCCAGTATGCAGAAATGTTCAAATATACCCTTTTAGAACAGCCGAGAATAAAACATAAAACATGTACTGCATGGTTTCTGCCCCGAAGTCTGTTTTACTTAACTCCTTATGTAATTGTGCGGTTCCCATTTTTAAAACTCAGTTCTCATACCAACATTAGCTGTTTTTGCATAACATTAGAGCTGTCGAGTTGAATTAGGCTCACATCAACACCTCCGCTCCAACTCTAACACTGTTGTCTGTACACACTCGCTAAACTGTTCATTTTTACTGTACTGTTA
>NC_041374.1:1050043-1177543 GCF_900634415.1 Cottoperca gobio | reverse complement strand
ACATATTTCAATTCAATACGGTTCATCTTAAAATTAAAAAGCTTCCAGCTGTGCTTTCTGTTCAAACCCATATTTCCAAGCCGGCGGTTTCCTCTGGGAAAGCGCTCATAGTCTTTCCCCCCCCCCCCGATGTTGAACGTGTGGTGGCAAGAGTATCATCCACGAACCTCCTCATACCTTGACTGCATGCTCACATCAGGTTTCCATGACAACTCAGCTTGGGGGTTGATGGAGAATGGGCAGCAGCGATGATGTCACTCCTTAGCAAAACTGCAAAATGTTCAGATTGAATTTAAAGATTTATGATTGACGGGGCTGCACATACTGAGTTTACTGATACTGAGACATCTTACTTGGATAAGTGTTAAAAGTAAGTAGTCATGACAACAGAATTGCTTCAAGGCGACTCGAAGAACAACTTCAGCATGCAAGACATTTGCTAGCGAGGCTTGTTAGTCCAGGCTGACATGAGGTAGCTGGAGGCAGCTCTGCCTTCACGATTTAGAATGATAAATGTAGCCTCATTGGCCCCAGAGACACAAGATTTCATCCCTATTTGTTTATGAATGAGTTGACTATAAAGTTAAGTCCAATTTGCATAAAGATGTGATCAAACTGCAGGCAGAATCAAAATAACGAGTAAGCTTGTTAACACCAGATGTAAATGCAAAGGCCCCGTGGTCATTATCCAGAAACAGATCTTCTCTTGATACCAGGTGGAAATGGTTAGAATGTATAAATTAAAGTGGAAGTGTTTGTGTTCCCAGGGTCCTTTGTTCCACGCTTTAATATTCTGTTAACACACATTAACGCTCTATTGTGTTCGGGTCAAATTTGACCCGTTTCAAGTTCAAATATTTCCATAAATATTAATCTTTTTTAATTGGAACAAGGTTGTGAACACAGCTACATAAACACAGCACAACTAAAGGTTATCTTTATTTAATTCTGAAGGTATTACTATTAAAAGCCAATGTTCTCCGTGGGTCAGACTTCCCTCTATTCTGACCACAGAATATAAAGAGGTTAAAGAGGTACATGTAGATCATGTGTTAGAACGCGTTAGTTATGAAGTGGGTATTAATTATTGTTTTTTGTGATTGATTTAAAAAAAAGAAATGGTCAAATTTGACCTGCAAACGCAATAGTTACCATGTCATGTTTCCATTATGCTCCATATACAAGTGAGAACAGAGAATGACCCCGATGAAACAGCTGACATGAAGAAGAAGTGACACGAGTCGTGTAGCTTGCTGAAACCATCATGTACTTGTGATTGGAGTACGTTTCTTCCTGGCGTTTTAAGATATCTCCATACTGTATGACCTTTGAGCTGGTCTATATTAATACATTGATATTAAATATATCCCCTGAATTTCACTTTCAAAGCCAACATTTCATTTGACGAAGAAACGAGCAAACAACAGGAAACTCTGGAGCTGTGGATGTGAATTATGAGCTGATGGACAATTTAGATATTAACTGGAAGTAGACAGTGCTGCTGTGAGCGGGATCTGTCTTTTGCATCCCTGCTGCCCTCTTGTTAGCACCAGCTCTTGTATATATCACAGTCATTTGGTGAATGAGTGACACGTGCCCTGCATGGTAATATGCCTATGCTGGTGTCTGTGGAAGGAGTTATTACCAAATATTACTAAATTACACTAGAACTAATTTAGCAGACACACACAGACAAAATTGGAAAAACTAAAATTAGGCGAAATGAGGATATGGTGTGAGTCATCCCTTTGCATCTGCGTTTGATGCTTACTTAATCTATCTCGTTTGCCAGGCAGGCTATAAATGCTACTAAGTGGACGATATTCTCAGAGCCGCTGTCCCGTCTCGTTTCATTAACACAAAGCAGACCACCCTGACACCTCGTCTACTTTGTTATTTGTCTATCCTTCTACTTGGCTTGTCCCTCTTGGCTTTCTCCTGAGACATGACGTGTGTTGCTAAGGTGCTGTCCTTCAGCCCCACGGAGCTTTGGAAAGCATAACAAATGAAGATTAATCACCACAAGACACCCAAGAATCAGTTTCCGCCTCACAGTGGTGTTATGAGGAATAAACCACCGTGTTCTTACTGACGTGCACTATTAAGGAACAAGAATTTAGTACAATTGAAAAAGTAAATATCGTTCCATCAGAATCGATGAAGACTCCGCCTGTGCACCCGCAGGATCTTCCATTAAAGTTCACATTTCTTCAGGAAGACTGCAGGTCAGAGTGAATAACCTTTATGTTTAATGCACACTACTTGCAAGCTAATTAAAATGATTTTTCTTTCTCTGAACTAAGCCAAATAGTTTCAAGTGTCTGAACTTAAAGAATAAGGCTGGTAATATTCTTTCTTTTTCTTTTAATGAACACTTTTCTTTATGTTTTAACATCAACAGGAAGTGAAGAAGTAACAGTGTTGACCATGTGTTGTTTTGCAGAGACTGAAATTAGCATGCTAACTGAGTGGCGCCGGATGACCCATGATCCCGGCACGCTTTCATTGTTTGTTTTGATTCAATCCAAAGTGGCAGAAACGAGAAAAGGACTCGCAGCCTCGTCTTGTCCTCACCGTCCCTGCTGCTGCGCCGGGAGGCTGCTCCGCCGGGAGGCTGCTCCGCCGGGAGGCTGCTCCCCCGGGAGGACGGCAGCTCGGAGACGGACAAACCCAAGCCAACATACAAATGATCAAAACATGACTGACAAGACAGAGAGACGAGACGAGACGAGACGAGACGAGACGAGACGACACCATCTATCTTTGGAGCAGGTGGCTCTAAACTACACATTGAACCTTTAATGTGATTCATTAAAACATGACAGCTTTACCTTTGTATTTATGTCACAGGTAAATCTACTGTACATAGATAGATCTGGTTAGAAGCAGAACAACAGACTTTGATGCGTGAGGCTACAGTTTGCTTGCTTTCTCTCTCCTACAGTGAATGTTGGCTTCTTCTAACCATGAAGCCAACGTCTAACCAACTCTAACTAAATATGTTCAGCTGCATTAATTAAACAAGACCATTATTGGATGTGGCAGATCAGATGCCTGACATACAGTAAAAAACAAACAAAGGGGTTGCAAAGTACACCACACTGGATGTTTTATGGAGAACGTATCATTAGAGACTAAGAAATGACCTCTGAGGTGGTAAAATAAAACACGATGGTATTTGAGTCCAATCAACACTTGCTGACGTTACAGCAGTTGCTGTGTTTTTCTCTTGCGGGCATGCCTTGTGATTTATGAGATGGTTTATTTCCAATAGATTGTGGTGATTGTGGTGGTAAGCAGGGGAATGATTGCACAGCGAAACCCTGGGAAGGTTGGTGTGGGGCTTCTATCAAACCTAATTATAGAGCTGCAGCAGGGGTGGGCTGTCTGTGCCATTTGCAGCCTTTATGAAACGTCCTTATCTGATTCCATTAACTTTTCTGTGACTATGCAATAAGCAAAACATGTGCTAAGGAACCACAAAAACAATATAAGCCCAAACACATGCAGCTGTAATAAGGACCCACAGACGTGTTTGGTTTATTGACTTTGCTGCCGTGTTGTTCTGTGCCTGTATTTGGTATCATGAACTGTATAAATATTATATAATATAAATATTGTTCTGATTGGTGAAATTGCAAGAAATGTCCTCAATCCCTTTGTTTTTCACCTTTCACGGAACCTGTCTTGCTTAGAAACTCAACAAGCTGCAATTCCTGTTAATGTCAGTTGTGTAAGTGGTCAGGGAGTTTAACCCAGCTGAAAGGTGGGCTCACACAGAACATATTAGTCATGTCCTGGCACAGCTCAGTCAGGAAATGTCACAGGTCCATTTGGGCCATTTTCTCCCAGAGCTTCAGTTGCTCATACGGCTGAGTGGTGAATTGTAATTGCTTAAAGTTGTAGCTAATTCATGTGGTTCCAGGAGCTGTAATGGCTGCCATGTCTCATCCAGGGGAATTTGCTGTAGGTTCACGTGCATTACTTTACACTTTGTTGGCGTTTTTGCTTTAGCCTGTGGCACAGAACAGAAGAACAATGCTTCCACAAAGGGTAAGTATTTCACATGCATCACTTTCAGAGACTGCGTATGAAATGGCTGGAGGGTACAGTGCTGTCACATTAAGGAATCGACAGCACTGGATGCAGGTGTAGAGATCAGGTGGGGGGCCATATGAGGCCATTATACAAAGACTTAAAAGTTCAGCCTTGAGAATATCAAGTTATATAAGAGGAAAGCACTACGTCGAAGAAAAACTGGAGTTTAACTGCACAAAGTTTCAAGTTCTGTATTATCTTATGAAGTGTTGGGAAGGTTACTGTAGAAATGTAATAGGTTACAGATTACTAGGCTTATTATTACAATAAGGCTGAGAGGTCCTAAAAGATAAACTTAACCTCTTACAGTGTGGGAGAATTTACTCGAAAATACCTACAAACGACAGACCCAAAGTAAATTAGAAGCTGCTCTTCAACCATTTGCAGCAGATGCATGGTTTTGGTCTCATTCAAAAGATAACTCTCTTATTGTTCTTGAATTCAGAATCACTCCAAGTGGCACTGAGTAATAGTGGTCTGAATATACTGAATTTGAAGAAAATGAACTCCGTCTGAATTGTTTTGTTGAAAAAGATGTCTGAAGATGGTACAGCTGGTAGGTGAGAGCTGGGAAATATAATTTTTATTTCTCATAAATAACTATTATTTACCCATATTCCCTGTTAGTAGTAATGACACAGACTAAGTGAAGTATAAACTAATTTTTTGTAATATTTTTGTGCTTTTTTTGTATTTCTTTCTGAACTTGAATATAATAAATACGATGAAAAGAAAATAACATTTGTTAAAAAAATACAATTGAAGTCGCATATCAAAATTCTCAGCATTTCATTGGCTACACCGATACGCCAGTCAACGGGAGACTCGATTGCTATTGGCTCGGTCTGTAAATAAAAGAAGAGGGGCTGGCACTTCCTTATCAAGTTGACACTCATTGGCTATTGATGGCTGTAGATAAGGCATGGAAGCTCCGATTGGCTGAAATGTGTCAATCGAATGCTTAGAGTCCGGTCTCCATTTTGGAACCATGGTATCAGCGCTGCATGCACAGAAATAAAGTATAACATAATGAAAGCTATATTCTACATATAAGCTTTTTATATTCTGATGTAACCCATTTGTAATCACCAACATTTGTTTTAATTACTGTAATTGAATTGCATTTGTTTTTCTCAGTTACTGATTGCATTTGTTTTGTTGAATTGAATTACCTTCCTCCATTGCATGTAACTACTTACTCCCCAACACTGCATGTGCAAAACAATTACAGTCGTAGCAGAACGAAGCAGTCGTTGGCAATGAACATCTCAGGCTCCCTCCTGCAAAGCTCATTAAATATGAATGCAAAAATCATGAAAGTAAAAGCAAAATGAGAATCTAGACATAAAGTGCAAGTTAATCATTCCATTACAACGCAAACCTCTCAGGACAGTAACTGTTACATCAAGAACACTAGGATTACATTAAAACAAAGCGTGTGAAATATAAAACATTGGACATTAAACATTACCTATTTTGCATATTTATTTTTGATTTAAAAAATCAATTAATATTTTAGGGTTGGTTATAGAAAGTTAGTCATAATTGCAACTTGTTATCGAATGTTCCCTTTCTTCATTTAAACCTTTTATTCAAGCAGGATTTCTATTTCACTTACAAAGTGTGAAATTTGAGAGCGCATTACAAGTATAAATTATTTATTTAGTTAAAGCTTCTAGTGATAGAGAGCGTTTTAACACCTGTGTGAATATATCCACGTTACGCCCAAAGTTATAAGCTATTGCTGTCTATCATGAGTAATCATTATCGATTGAATTGTCCTGAGTCGAGCATACGTGTGTCTTTTATGTGTGGATATAGCACGTTGAAGAGAATCCCGAGCACTCAGGAGATTGATGAGTTCATTTGCGTTGGAAGAACTAAACTTCTGGAATGAGAAAATCCTTGCTGCAGCATACGACATACAATTCCAAGCGTAATTTTTCCTGTGAATTTCTGCTCACGTTGTGACAGAAGCTTCTCATCTGCACTCAGTGGTGCAAAATGATATAACGGGCTTAATAATTCTGCTGCAGAGCCGGGGCATCCAGCCATTTGTTCACAGTAATGGGTTCCCCTGTCGATGAAGAGGCACTGTCTGTTAGCAGGAGTTAACCTGATAATGAGTCAAAATTAATTGCTTTCATATTAAACTATGGACATTTCGCTGACTCATTGAGTAATAAGAGACTTTAGAATATTTTGATTTCACCATTTACATATTAAATACAGGATAAGCAATTGGTTTAATACACCATAAAGAAACAACAATATTCAGAGTAAATACAGACTGTCGGTCATTATGATAAGCAGTGTGAATTATATTATTCTAAGTGGGCTATGAATGATGATCCCAAATCCCTACCAGGGCAATAACTTTTACTAGTATAATGTAAATAATTGTTATGCAGAGCAGTCCTCTGTCCATTGTGGCACAAGGTAATCTCTTAGAAGAGGAATCTCTGGGACTATAAATCCAATGTGACTAAAGTGCTAATGCATTGAGTGGTGTACGTGCTTTAAAGGTTGAGTTGGTCTTTGGTTGTTTTATTTTCCAGTGTGTATTCATGCTGTGCCCGAAAGGTCAAACTGACCAGTTTCTACTTGTCAACACTATGTGGTCTGAGTTTCTGTTCATCTACGTGGCTCTCCTCAACAAAACCTGATTGATTGCTTGTGACTCAGAGCTGTATGTGGTTGAATATAACAAAGAGAAAAAAACATGGCTAATGCACTCACAGCAGCAGCATATTGAGAGGACATATTTAGATGTTAGAGAGAAAGCTACATAATGTCCAGTCGTGGCCTCCTGTTGAAAACTAAATATGTCAATGTTGCATGTGTGTAAGTGCACAGACAAGCACCAAGCTACACATGGGCCACGGATAGGAATGCAATCCATTATTATAAGAGACTAAAAGTCTCAGAACAGCAAATAGGTTATCTGAAGTATAAACTCCAGACTGGCACTCTTGGTACTTTTTAAAGTCAAAGTCTTTGGTAGTATGACTCCACAGACACAGCATTGAAGCCTCCCCAGAGAAGTAAAGTAGATGAGCGTTCAAAAAGAGTTAGTAACCCTAACCTTTTTAATCATCTATTGAACAGCAGATCCCAGTAAAATGCTTACGAAACCAACCTATAGACAAGCAGAACAAAATCGAATAGAATATTTTAATTGACCCTCTTGAGCACTGAGCTGGATGAAATCTTATTCGTCTGCCTGAAGCTTCTTCATTATAACAATCCCAAATGTCTTCCAAATGTTTTTGCTTTCTAAGCAACACATGTTTAATATATTATAGATATTATTCCACCAATTTTCCCTTGACAAATCCAGTTTTGTCTAAAACGGTATAACTCAGTTTCTCGTTATGTCTCTCTCCATGGTGCTGAAACAGTCAGACCCACTTACTGTGTCTCTCTCCATGGTGCTGAAACAGTCATACCCACTTACTGTGTCTCTCTCCATGGTGCTGAAACAGTCATACCCACTTACTGTGTCTCTCTCCATGGTGCTGAAACAGTCAGACCCATCCAGGTGATGTGTCTCTCTCCATGGTGCTGAAACAGTCAGACCCATCCAGACATTGTGTCTCTCTCCATGGTGCTGCAACAGTCAGACCCATCCAGGCGATGTGTCTCTCTCTCTATGGTGCTGAAACAGTCAGACCCACCCAGGCGATGTGTCTCTCTCCATGGTGCTGAAACAGTCAGACCCATCCAGGTGATGTGTCTCTCTCCATGGTGCTGAAACAGTCAGACCCATCCAGGTGATGTGTCTCTCTCCATGGTGCTGAAACAGTCAGACCCATCCAGGTGATGTGTCTCTCTCCATGGTGCTGAAACAGTCAGACCCATCCAGGTGATGTGTCTCTCTCCATGGTGCTGAAAGAGTCAGACCCATCCAGATAATGTGTCTCTCTCCATGGTGTTGAAACAGTCAGACCCACTTACTGTGTCTCGCTCCATGGTGCTGAAACAGTCAGACCCACCAAGGTACTGTGTCTCTCTCCGTGGTGCTGAAACAGTCAGACCCATCCAGGTACTGTGTCTCTCTCCATGGTGCTGAAACAGTCAGACCTATCTAGGTGATGTGTCTCTCTCCATGGTGCTGAAACAGTCAGACCCATCCAGGTACTGTGTCTCTCTCCATGGTGCTGAAACAGTCAGACCTATCTAGGTGATGTGTCTCTCTCCATGGTGCTGAAACAGTCAGACCCATCCAGGTGATGTGTCTCTCTCCGTGATGATGAAACAGCCACACCCAGATTAATGGGGCGGCTGTGGCTCAGGACGTAGAGGACTAATAAATCCCCGACCCCTGCAGTCTACTGTACATGTCGAAGTGTTCTTGGGAAAGATACTGAACCCCAAACTGCTCTCTGTGAGTGAGTGAGTGAGTGAGTGAGTGTGTGAGTGTGTGCTTATTCCTCCTGATGAGCAGGTGAAACCTTGTATGGTAGCCTCTGCCACCAGTGTAACAATGTAAATGGATGAATGGTGGCTTATGTAATGTGCTGTAAGTGGTCACCAAGACTGAAAAAGCACTATATAAATTCAGTGCATTACCATGTTGACATATATGATAATAAAATGTATTTAACAGCAGGACTCGGAGTAACTTACAGTTAACAATGATGTTGATGTTGATCTTAAAGGCCTGAACATGAATAATGGATATATGGAGCCAGCGTGTGAAACACTTTTTAAAACTTTTTCTAAAATAGATAGACTGGAATGTTAAATATTATCTGACGTCTAATAAAGACTAAATGTTGGCAGTTTTCACTGAGTAAAACTAGCTTATAAATATTATTTATATTAAATGTATATTTGTAACTACTTATAATGCAACTGTCACTACTTATACTACTAACAATATTTACTACTACAGTATCCCTGTGATGACACCTCACATTGTACATCCTCGCAACAAGGTTATACAGCAGCATTGCGGAAATCAATAGGCCTAAATGATTTCCATGGAAGCAGGAGGAGCTCAGGAGGACATCATCACGATGTCCTTGGCAGTGACTCAACACACAATGAATGACAAATCCTGTTATACTTCTAAATTTGTGTCCGCAAGTAAGATCACATGTGTGCTAATTGTTCATGAATAAATCTCACATTTTCTCTTTGTTATGTTGCTGAAGCCCAGTTTCTGGCCTCGGATTATACATTTTAGGACTTTACCTACTATCCCAAAATAGTGTGATTTGCTCTTTTCAGAAATCAGAAACTGAACTTCTCGTACCTCAAACTATAAACCAGCGCGAGTGATTTACGACTTCATCTTTCCCGACTTGTGTTGCTGCTGCCAGGCTGGACAAGCAAACAGAATCTGACCACCAAATAAATCAAAGTATCTGTATCATAAGTGAAAGAAAAATGTAGAAATGAAAATGAATCAACCTTTTTTCTTTAGCGTTCAAGGAACTTGTTGCTCGTTGGATATGAAGATAAAGCTTTTTTTATCCACTGACTTGCTCTACCATGGTAACAGTGGGAGGAGAAGCAGCCTTGACTGTGGCTTCCTTTTGTGCTGAGTTTCTCATTCATCAAGCATTACGCTAATTAGATTCTTCAGATGTGAATGAGGTAGAATAGTTGTTTAGTGTAGAATTCATACAGTTGCTATGAGTGGTACTGAAGGTCACACCTGAACAACTGTATTTTGAAACGTAACCATGAGTCAGCACCTCTCAGCATCTCTCTTAACGCCTACTTTAACTAGTCAATGAAAGTTGAGAGAATTGAATTAAGGACTAATGGCTGTTTACTTCTTTGTGCTTTCTTAATACACAGTCAACTTGTAATGCATTGAAACAAGGTCTAATGCATTTGACATTTGACTTTTAAATGCGTTTGTATTTTTCAGTGCTTCTTGTCTTTGGTTAGAGACAAATGGGTTCATATTGAGCTCCTCTACACCAGCTACCTTTGAATCTCAGCTACTCACAGTTATACACCAAGACCTTGGGGGTGATAACAAATTTCGTTTTAAGGTACCTTGTGTAGGATATCACCTGAAAGTAAGAATAGTTGTCTTAGAATGACCCGTCGCCATGTTTCTACAGTAGCCCAGAACCAAACACTGGATTAAGAGAGGGACTTTCACCTTGTTGTGATCCCTGATGGCCACCGTAGGTTCTCCGACACGCTGAGCTTGTATAGTGGACAACTTCACCGCTAAATACCACTAAATCCTACACACTGGACTTTTATGTGTTACATTGTTTTATTATAAAGGTAATATATAACAGATTAAAAGTCAGCTGTCAAATAGTTTACAATGCTGCCACTACATTAGATCACACGGTGGCAGCTTGGGGAAAGACTTTTGTTATTCTGCATCTGTATCTTTTTAGTTGTCATGCAAACAACCTGGAGATTTGCATGATGGACAATGAGGAAAGAAGTTGGTAAAGATGCACTTCCTGGTTAAAATGTAAATCAAATCAAATGTATTTGTATAGCCCAATATCACAAATTATACATTTGTCTCAGTGTGCTTTACAGACTGTACAGGTTACGACACCCTCTGTCCTTAGACCCTCTGTCCTCAGACCCTCTGCCCCTAGACCCTCTGTCCTTAGACCCTCTGTCCTTAGACCCTCTGTCCTCAGACCCTCTGTCCTTAGACCCTCTGTCCTCAGACCCTCTGTCCTCAGACCCTCTGTCCTTAGACCCTCTGTCCTTAGACCCTCCGTCCTTAGACCCTCTATCCTTAGACCCTCGCATCGCACAAGGAAAAACTTCCTAAAAGAAACCCCATAATTAAAGGGGGAACATAGAAGAAACCTCAGAGAGAGCAACTGAGGAGGGATCCCTCTCCCAGGACGGACAGACGTGCAATAGATGTCGTGTGTACAGGATAAACAACATCGTACAAATACAACATGTGACAGAAATTGAAATTGTTGAAAAAGAGAAAGTTTGGATGAATCCAGGAAAATGTCAACAAGGCTTCCTGGTGTCCAGCAGGACCAGGACAGCAGGCGCAGCCACGATTCATGATCCTGACGTAAACTTTATCAGTGGCAACCTGCCACATGAGACACAGAAACTCCGGGGATGATGCCCCGGATGATGAGTTAGTAACATACATTTCCATAAATGCATACAGATAGAGAGGGAGAAGAAGAGAGGGAGGGGAGGAGAGAGGAAGAGAAGGAGAGCAGGGAGGTGTCCCCCGACAGTCTAAGTCTATAGCAGCATAACTAGGGGCTGATCCAAGGCAAGCCTGAGCCAGCCCTAACTATAAGCTTTATCAAAAAGGAAAGTCTTTAGCCTGCTCTTAAATGTGGAGAGTGTGTCTGCCTCCCGAACACAAACTGGAAGCTGGTTCCACTGGAGAGGAGCTTGATAGCTGAAGGCTCTGGCTCCCATTGTACTCTTAGAGACTCTAGGAACTACAAGTAACCCTGCAGTCTGCGAGCGCAATGCTCTAGTTGGTTTATAAGGTACTATGATTTTGTATTATTTTTATATGTTGAAGTTTATGTCCTGGAACTTTGGTGTGGGTGTTTTCTTTTCAAGTGTGTTGCACTCTCCAGTTAGTCCCACATGCAGTTAGTGAAACCTTGTGTCTGTCATGTGTGGCTACATTTGTGTGTGTTCTTCAAGAGCATGCTTCTGGAGAAATATACTGTAGGTCACAGTTACATTATGATAAGTACATCATTATGTACTTCAAATACTTTGTATTCACCCCAGGAATGAAGATTTTGTGACAATAATTACTACATAATTACTTATGTGCTTATAAAGGCAATTACAGTTTGTACTAATACTGGGACCCGATAATTGGAATAAAAAGACAATTAGCACACTGTGAGTGCTGCTCTGCCTCCTAAAGATCAATTGATGTTTGGTCTGTATACTGATATGAATAATTCCCATGACAGTGACTGTCCTTTCACTGAAGATGATCTGCATTAGCACTGAAATCCACTTTGAAAGGTTTTTTCATGAGACAGCAGCTTGTGTTACAGTATGTTTATTAGGTATTGATTTGAAATGATAAACTGAAACAGAATCATTTGGGATATTGTCAATGTTGTAACCACAACATGGACACTTTAAAATACATTCATCGATTTCTTGGTCAGCAGATTTAATTAATTTAGTTTTGTCATTAGCAAAACGGCCAGTGCTGTCGTCTAAACTTTACAAATAGTTTTTAATATATATATATATATATATATATTTATATATATATATATATATATATATATACATATATATATATATATACATATATATATATATATATATACATATATATATATATATATATATATATTTATATATATATATTATATATATATAAAAAAAAAAAAAATATATATATATATATAAATGACATACTTCACTTTACACAGATGACGTTAGAGCATAAATAAAGCATTATGTTTGTATTGTCCCTTTCCTGACAGATGTAAAGAATTGTAAATGTCCTAACCTTCACATTGAGACACTGAGTATTTCTTCCACAACTGGAATTTCCAATGTAATGTTTAAAGTTCAGTCTTCAAGTTGCAGCAAACTCTATAATTCGTTGCACCAAGTTTCTTATATTGTTTTTTGTTTGCTGGTTCATGCGTCAAGACCAACTTTGCTCCTCCTTCCACTTTATCAGCCAGCAGATAGGACAAACAACTACAGGGGTGGGTGTGTGTGTGTGTGTGTGTGTGTGTGTGTGTGTGTGTGTGTGTGTGTGTGTGTGTGTGTGTGTCTGTGTGTGTGTGTCTGTGTGTGTGTGTCTGTGTGTCTGTGTGTGTCTGTGTCTGTGTGTGTGTGTGTCTGTGTCTGTGTGTGTGTGTGTGTCTGTGTGTGTGTGTGTGTGTGTGTGTGGGGGGGGGGGGGGTGTGTGTGTGTGTGTGTGTGTGCCTGGTATAATAGAGGAGAGATAGACAGAGGGTGGAGACCAGTAGCTTACTAAGTGATGATGTGCCTGCACTCACACAACGAGCTGCTACGCTGTGATCGCTCTGCCTCTCATGTTCCCGCTCACTGTTAATCAGTCTCCCACATGCTCCTTCCTGCACGCACCTTTCTGCTCCACTCCTTCCTCTTCATCTTTCTCACATCTAGTGCACCTCTATGAGATGAGAGGAGAGCGGTGGGATTGTTTTTGACTGAGAGTAACAGCAGCAGCAGCAGCAGCAGATGTTTGAAGAAGATTGCCTTTCTTGGTGAGACTCGGCGATGAAGGAAGATTTTTTTCGTTCCCCTTCAAGGGTGTCGAGGTTTTCATCCAGAAAATGAGGATAACGGAGAAACGCACATGTTGAGATTTTAACACCGACGAACCAGATGGACCAATAACAACGGGAAAAGAAGAAAGGAGAAATGATGAACACCACAGAGCACCATGGATTGATCCAAGGCTACCACAACAGGAGCCGAACCTCTGGTATTTCGCCACTTAACCAAGACTCGTCAGCCAAGGAGAAGGACTCGTCTTCAGGATGCTACGAACAGCTACTCATTTCCACAGAGGTCTTCCTCACGCTGGGCATCATCAGCCTGCTGGAGAACATCCTGGTTGTTACCGCTATAGTCAAAAACAAGAACCTTCACTCGCCCATGTACTTTTTTATTTGCAGCCTCGCTGTTGCTGACATGCTTGTCAGTGTCTCCAACGCCTGCGAGACTATCGTCATAGCGCTCATCAACGGCGGCAGCCTGACCATCCCCGTCACGTTGATCAAAAGCATGGATAACGTGTTTGACTCTTTGATCTGTAGCTCTCTGTTAGCATCCATCTGCAGCTTGCTGGCCATCGCCATCGACCGCTACATCACCATCTTCTATGCGCTGCGATACCACAACATTGTCACCCTACGAAGGGCGATGTTGGTCATCAGCAGCATCTGGACGTGCTGCACCGTGTCCGGCATCCTGTTCATCATCTACTCGGAGAGCACCACCGTGCTCATCTGCCTCATCACCATGTTCTTCACCATGCTGGTGCTCATGGCGTCGCTGTACGTCCACATGTTCCTATTGGCACGCTTGCACATGAAGCGGATTGCGGCGCTGTCGGGCAACGCGCCCATCCACCAGCGAGCCAACATGAAGGGCGCCATCACCCTCACCATCCTCCTCGGGGTGTTCGTGGTGTGCTGGGCACCCTTTTTCCTCCACCTCATCCTCATGATCACTTGCCCCAGGAACCCCTACTGCACCTGCTTCATGTCCCACTTCAACATGTACCTCATCCTCATCATGTGCAACTCCGTCATTGACCCCATCATCTACGCCTTTCGCAGCCAAGAGATGAGGAAAACCTTCAAAGAGATTTTCTGCTGCTCTCACGCTCTCTTGTGCGTGTGAGCTGCGACCCTGAGCTACAATCAGCAATTTCAATGAAACTCGGCCGACAGGGACTTTGAGGTTTTGAGCTGTAATCACTGTGGACTCATGTGGCTCTGCTGTGCCTGTAAATGATTGATAAGTTGAGCGCTTGCCTTTGCTTTCAGGTCGCTGAAGAGGTAGGTTTACAAATACCTCGTAATCCCTCTGTAGACATGTGCTTTTTTTGTTTCGTAGTAAACTTTGTTCTAAAGTGCAATTTGAAGTAAATGTTTCCACCGTGTACAGTATGTAACGCACATGCCCAAAGCGTAGTTCTTTTACAAATCCTTTCTTCTTCTGAAGTCTTGGCCGTCTGCAGAGCACACTCTCGACACACACACATCCACACACACGCTGTTCACTGTCAAACTAAATGAGAAATACCACCGTCGGTTATCTTAATGTACCTAAATGTGTTATGGCACTTAAATGTCACAGCTGTTGTGCAGAGGAACCTACATGACACAGTGTGTGATTCTCTGGATATCTAGCAAAGAGGTTAGCATAGGATGTGACAGACTACCTCCATGTCTTACATCACAGTTAATGTACACCTCACTGACTTCCCTCGTGTGTTATGTGCCAATAATGAAGGAGGAGATGAAGGGAGCACTTGCTCCACTTTACCTGTTTCACAGAGGAAGCAATCTTTTTAAGTTGAGTGTAAAACAACAGAAAGATAACACGGGAGGAAACAGGACTACTTACGTGTGCTTTTCTAAAAGGATAAGAACACCGAGATCAAACTAGATACTTATGGCAATCACAACACAAGAGCTCAAGCAAGAAACAGCTGACTGAGCTGCTGAGATGTCACGCAGCAAACACATCAACCAGCCGCTGTTTCTGAAGCTCACGCGTGACATTAATTGACTGGGATCTAACGGGCAGGGTGGTACAGACGCTTTACATATTTACAGTAATGAGGGTATTTACATGCCTTCAGTACAGAATGTATTTAAACATTTATTGATTTTTTTGTTCATATGCACCTTTAGAAAAATGTGAAAAGTATTCAGGGTGACGTTGAACGTTTCCTCTCGTGTATGTTCCCGTCGATGATGGCAGTTGTATACACTACCTGATCAGGGATGCAGTTTTCCTAGACTGTCACCTCTGGTTCCCCGCTGTGACGCAGGGCAGCACAAAAGAGACTTTTATCCCAGCGATGAACACAAAGCTGCTTAAATGTTTGCAAATCATGATTTGTATCTGAGCAAACGCACCCGTCACTATTCTTCTTGTGAATTTGTGCTTTGTGTAGATATACGTGCACATTTGCACACGCGGGTCGCTCTCACTCTCAGCATGTACGTGTGACCACACAGAGATCTATTTTTCATCATGTTTATGTAAAAGGAAGATTTGACTGAATGTATGTGTTGTGTAACTTGTTGCTTATTTCCTCGCCTTAAATATAACGCACTGTGATGTACATAGCAACCTTATCCTCTGTGACAGTATTTGACCAAATGATGTAATTAGTCTTGATTGCTATTTTCAATATTGCCTTATTTATGTATGCCTTTTTAAACTCAAAGTGCATTTCAAAGCTCGTAACAAAACACAACAAAAGAGCTGCATATGGACGTCACGTTTTCTGTTAAAAGCTTTGCCTGGAATGTGATTCGTGTTTGCCGATATGATGCTGTTTGCTTGACCAATGCATCCTCTGTGTCACCGAATCCCCGCTGCAAAGTAACTTGAATAAATCATACTGCCACCTCAGCAACAGCTCTGTTTGCTTTCCTTCGCAGCGCGGACTTTAACTTTTACACAAAGCACGCAATTCCTCAACGTCACACTCATAAGCAACTGCACTTATATAACACGTAGAGATACACATGAATGTCCATTTATTCTGATATCACTGGAAAGAAATACATTTACACACGCAGAACGGCAACAACAGGTAGGTTTGGGAAACTGAAATGTGTGTGTGCTAGAAAACTGGCCTCAAGGTTTTCAAACATGGTGAATAATTTAACTCTGGGTGCGTTCAATGTTTCTGATGAAGGAACGTCCTTTGCCATTGAATCAATAAATCATTGATGTAAATGAAAAGAAGCGGATGAATTGAGAAACTGTTTTGTCTACATCTTTACTGCTATAATAAAGCAACATGAAGCATGTGATGTCTGCCACCAGGCAGTAAGGGATGTAGGAAGTAGAATTACAAATCTTTTACAAATATAACACACACATCCACACACACACATCCACACACACACATCCACACACACACATCCACACACACATCCACACACACATCCACACACATCCACACACACATCCACACACACACATCCACACACACATCCACACACACATCCACACACACACATCCACACACACATCCACACACACACATCCACACACACACATCCACACACACATCCACACACACATCCACACACACATCCACACACACATCCACACACACATCCACACACACCACACACCATCCACACACACAATCCACACACACACATCCCACACACAAATCCACACACACATCCACACACACAGCCACACACACATCCACACACACACCATCCACACACACATCCACACACACAATCCACACCCATCCACACACACATCCACACCACATCCACACACACATCCCACACACACATCCACACACACACATCCCACACCATCCACACCACATCCACACACACACATCCACACACACACATCCACACTCACATCCACACACACACATCCACACCACACACACACATCCACACACACATCCACACACACACATCCACACACCATCCACACCATCCACACACACACATCCACACACACACATCCACACACATCCACACACACATCCACACACACACATCCACACACACATCCACACACACATCCACACACACACATCCCACACACACATCCACACACACACATCCACACACACACATCCACACACACACACCACACACATCCACACACACATCCACACACACACATCCACACACACATCCACACACACATCCACACACACATCCACACACACATCCACACACACACATCCACACACACACACACATCTACACACACATCCACACACACATCCACACACACACATCACACACACCCACACACACATCCACACACACATCCACACACACATCCACACACACATCCACACACACACACACCATCCACACACATCCACCACACCACACACACATCCACACACACATCCACACATCACACACACACATCCACACACACATCCACACACACACACCCACACACACCTCCACACACACCTCCACACACACCTCCACACACACCTCACACACACACACATCCACACACACACATCCACACACACACATCCACACACACAACAATCCACACACACACATCCACACACATCCACACACACATCCACACACATCCACACACACATCCACACACATCCATCCACACATACACACACATCCATCCACAACACATCCACACACACATCCACACACATCCACACACATCCACACACACACACAATCCACACACACATCCACACAGAGTCAGAGGCTACAAGCTGCCACTTGCTCATCACTAGTGATAAACATTCACACACTGTTGACCGGATCAATGGGAGCAATTTGGTGTTCTCAGTATGTTACGCAAGGACGTATTGACCGCAGGGGGAACTCTTCCTCCTAAGCCACCCAAATATCATCTACTGTCTTCTTACTGCACAATGGAACTAAATGTCAGCAGCCCAGCGGGTGAGCTTCACGCTGCCCGGGTCACGTGCACGTCACGTCAGGGGTTGCAAAGAACTTGCTTTTAATATCAGCAGCCTGTTGTGTGAAGGAAATAACAGAACAAAAACAGTGTTAGTGTTTACAAATAATGAAATAGCCTTGGTAGTTACCTGGATGTAACTCCAGTTCTATGAGTACATGTGCACGCTCAGCTGTAGTTTCTGGTTTGTTATATAAAGCGTGCACGGGGTGAACCAAGAGCAACTGGAGGTAACAAAAACATAAGAGAAGAAAGTTCTCTGTACTAATGGAGATGTACGATATTACTGTGGCATTTCAAACGGAGTATATGTGCATCACTGAGATGTAGCGACAGCTCTGACATTTAGACTGAGAACTGTTTTTGAGGGTTTATTGAGAATTGCTGCTTATTTTTCACAAGTGGAATTCATCAGATCAGCCCCAAACTGACCCACTGTATTGAATTTAGATGGGTCGTGATGCCCAAATGACAGATTACAAGTTGACTTTTCTACATACATCAAATGTAGATTGAGTTCACACTGTTGTTGTCAACTGATCCATATATTCTTTAAAACTGAAGTCCTCCTTAGTGACATGAAGCTTTGTCTTGCTGCTCCTCTGACTGGTATCGTCTTGTATCCAGAGAGCAGGTGTCACTGACTCGTCTGAATGCCTTCGATGTATCACCCACAGCCAACGAATCACCGATTGCATCGATGATCAATGCAATCGTTCTCTTTAGTAGACAATCATCCTTTACACTTTAATTACCATTGGAAAAGCTGCCGCATCTTTGTTCTCCACCACTACTCCAGGTTCTCCTTGCATGTGTACCTTTAGCGCTGCTTCAGCGATGGCTCTCATTGGCTCCATCCGTCCTTATCATGCCGGCCTCCGGGGGATTTGTGCACCGAACTGCTTCCATCAAATTACACCATGTTGACTCTGCTCCTGCCATCCTCAACCACGACACATAATGCTGGAATTTACTTCCAAGTCAGGTCCTCTCTGTTAGCTTCAATTAATTGTAAAAGATTCAGTGTCCTTTGCTCTAAAACAGCAATTGTGTGACAGAAATGTGTCACACGCAGAAACTACTGTTCCTACGAGGAAGGGTTATTATTATTATTATTATTATTATTATTATTATATATTAATTCTGACGGACATTCGATATGAGCCATTTGAAGAGTGGAGCAGCTCAGAACATATATTAAATCACTGTGCAGTTCATCGTGTGGGCACATGTTCCAGCCCTTTCCCCGACCTGTTTTTAATTTAATTTGCACAATGCATTGTGTGTTAAGCTAATGGATGCTTTAGTCACCATAACAACGCATGCCCAGTGCAACATTGGGGAACATGAGAGGCTTCAAGAGGTCTTGTCTTCCATCTTTAAAAATATATTATTAAGTTCTATATCTGCACTCCTACATCCTCACACCACTGCATGATCAAACACTAGCATAAGAGCAGGCTGGCGAACAACACATCTGCGTCTGCGAGAGGAAAACGACACAAAGGAGAGAAGGTTCAAACCTGTGGGCTTATAATGAATGTATGACTTGTATTTGGTGACGCGTCAGTCATAAACTGCAGGCCAGAGGGATTGTTGATGCACTACTGCGTGCAAACTGTGTGGTGTCTGTGGAGGTTGGACAGTATGGGTGGTGATGGCCTAGTGGTCTAGTGGTACGCCTTCCAAACAAAACACTGGATAAGAGCGTCTGCTAAATGCCTGGTTTGACATACAAATAAAACTCCAGAGAGGAAGAGCCCGTTGACTCGTTGACCTTACGATCGTTCCTCTTTCACCATCACGCCCAAATATCTCCCAACAGCATGTTGAGCTATAATGGTTTCATGTTCTGTGCACCAAAGAAGAAGACGGCATGAGAAGTATATTGATTTCGGAGACCGCTTGACTTTTCCTCTAGAGACGAAATGAAACAACTTTTAATTCTTCAATCCTGCACATCCACTTGGTTGTTTTATATACACAATTCTTTTACTCTTTATTTTAAGAATTGAGCGAGCACATGGCTGTATGCTGCAACACAGACAGTAACGCTTGTCTCTGTGTGCAGAAGCTTTAGTTCACCTGTGTTAGTTTAACATACTGCAAAGTTATGTGTGATGGCATTGTAATAAATTGACTTGAATCTGGATTTGAATCAGAGATTCAGTGCACCAAGCGGAGATACTTTTATACTAATGTTTACATTTACAATCTGCGCCTTCCGTCTGAACCAACTCCTAATTCCTTACTCTCCCATCATCTCACGAGTCCTCGAATGCATCTCACGACCCCTTGTGGATGCATTGATTCTTCAATAAGTCAGTTAATGTGCTCCAGAAACATTTTAACCAGTAAATAATTCAGTATAATTTGGATTCAGACCTGTTCGGATCCTCAGTTACAATATATAAGAGCAGATACTGCGATTATAGAGTTTGACATTATACCTGTGTGGGCGGAGAACTCTGCTGTGTTCTTTGAGCAGGAGGTCAAAGGTTAGTTCAAGCTGTTTGAATCAATGCAATAAGTTTTGCTGCTTCAAATAACACTTGACTTGACAATTATTGATAAATATCCACTGTTAAAAATACAGTAACATCCTGGTTCTCTCACGGGAATTATGGGAATAAAGCTAATTAGTAGCTACTAATCACAGCAACATTTCTGAAAGCAGTACAAACACAAACAAAGACAGGCATGCCTTACCTACACATATGAATACGGTGACAGAATCAGAGTAGGCTCCCTTCTTATTGATGATGATTTACTTGAAGCTTTGTGAGACATTAATACCAGAAGTTCAACTAAATTAGATACTTTGATTCCCGACTTTCACATTCGACGAACATCTCTTCAGCTTGAAAGTTAATGTCAGAGGGATCTTATTATATATTACTGACGGCAATATATTTATAGTAAGGTCATTTGTGCTTCAGAGAGTAAAGTATCCTCTGCTCCCCGTAGATATAAATGCAGGCAGATGATAAGTGGTCAGACGGCGGGCCGCACGATGAGGCTGATTGTGCTGCTTGTTTTCAGCGCTGCTCTCTGACAATGTGAAAATTAAACCGGATCTTACTGAAAGAAGCTGCACGTACTCAGCCGCACTGCCCGCGGATACATCAAGATAATATGAAGGGTAATAAAGCTACGTGGAATTGCACATGAACATGCATGACTGGCTGAGTTCTCCGTGGTTTGTTTGAAGCAGCACGGGCGATGAAAGCGAGATTCAAGAGTCCCAGTCTGTTTGAGGGACGTCTCGTCGGATGTGCGGGCACGTACGGCCGCTGAAGCTGCTCGGTGTTCATTTAGACGTCAGCATTGACTTCCTACAGGACCCACGGATGCAGCTGCAGAAGGACGAAGCGTGTTCATGTTTAGGGACTCAAAGCATGTTTGTTTTTATCAACCAGCTCCGTGCACCCGCCGCCCATCACAACTACCTCCTTACTTGTTTAATTGTAGCACTTCCCGATACAGAAAAAACTGCCAGGGAAGCAATTATGTTACTCCACTGAAAGTAATTGGTCAACCAAATGATTAGTTGGCATATATAGAGGATAGACAATATTTATAGGCCAGAGGGTTGGCAGGAGTGTTTAAGTTGCAGTCTGTTGTGTTGACCTAATTCTGCTGTTTGTCTCACAAACATCAGCACAGAGGAAGGACCGCACTATTACTGCAGAGATGTATGAGCCCGGCCACAAAGGAGTTTAAACTGCTGTGCATTTCTTTTGTTCTTCGCTCCAAAGACTTTAAACTTAACTTTCTGGTTCTGGTTCCCGGAACTGGGTTATCAAAAGCAGGTTTACATGTCAAAGCCATCCCAGCTAGGGTAGTAGAAGAGACCTAAATGGGTTCTGATTTTGGATTTGAAGTGTTCTAGGGAATTATCTTTTCTGATCACAGAGAGCGTGGAAGAGAAACGTTCTTTCGCAGGCAGTGTAAGAGGCGCAGCCTTTTGTGATTGAAGAGAAGAAGTGGAGTAAGTAAGCAATGAAGGATCAAGTTACATACAAATGTCAAAGATTACGTAACGATGACAAATATCTAGAAGTGTGAAATCAAACAGTTGTTCCTATTTCCAGGAGGTTTCAGGGTTTAGGGGCTTATAAACCAGCAGGTATCATCAAGTGGCACATAAATAACATCTGTTTCTTAAGTCACATTGTGTGTTATCACGATGCATGTGTTCCATTTCATGCTTGCTTTCCTAAACCTAACCTTGAATTTTAAACCGGACATTAAACACGCGAGAAATCTTGAAATGCGCAGACATGACATGGAAACGTACCTGAAAAGGGCGTTCTATTTATACACCATGAGATCCTGCTCTATAAATCCAGCTCAGAACGGGTGTGATGTGATCAAATGCTGTACTTTTAGATTATCTTTCTGAGATTCTGGTGGACTCTTTCATCCCTCCTCCCAAGTAAATTAAAGAAAAATCATTTCCAAGCTCATCTGTCATTTACACAAAGTAAATTAAAGTGTAAACGGATATTTGATATTAATCTTTGAGGGTCTAAGGGGAGTCAGTTCTGAAACCAACATTCTTTTGAAATGAGCATGGCCATGTTTTAAACCTCGCTGTACAGCTGCACTGCTCAGGATGCACAACAGTCCATGGGAGAGATGCACGCAGGTCACCAGTTCAGGAGTCTTTCTCTTCCTTTTGACAGGAGCTGACATGGTCCTTTCCTCCTGCTCTGCTCGCTGTGAGCATGCTGTGTGCATGCTGATCATCAGCCCGGTCTCTATTGGTCATCTGTTATTCATTCAGTATTCATGCACTACTGCCCGATCTTTAAAATAACCACGAGCAGCGGTGGAAGAGGTTTTCAGACTCTATACTTTAGTACGAATACCACACTGTGAAAAGTCTCCAACACAAGTCCTGCAGTTAAAACCTTATAACTTATAACTATATATCAGAATTGAAGTGTCAAAATGCAGTAAAACATTCCCTGTTAGTGTTTTACTATTATATATGATATGTTTGGATTAATATTACTGCTGCATTAATGCTGGCTCCTTTACGTTGAAAGGAGCCAGTTGAGGTGGTTCGGGCATCTAGTAAGGATGCCACCTGGGCGCCTCCATAGGGAGGTGTTCCACGCACGTCCAGCTGGGAGGAGACCCCGGGGAAGACCCAGGACTCGGTGGAGAGATTATATCTCCTCACTGGCCTGGGAACGCCTCAGGATCCCCCAGTCGGAGCTGGAGGATGTGGCCCGGAGAAGGGAAGATTGGGGTTCCTTACTGGAGCTGCTGCCCCCGCGACCCGATGCCGGATAAGCGGTAGACGATGGATGGATGGATAATGCTAATTAGATTCTTTTTTTATACTGTGTGTAGTTTAATCTACAGCAATGCATCATATTCCATAAGCAATGCGACATTACACGACATCGCTCTGCACAGGAAAACAAAGGCACAGCCAGCGCGGAGAGGTGTTACTGCCGATCACGTGAAGGCAGCTCAAGGCCGGCGGCTTGTGATTATTGTCTCTTAAATGGAACCCTGAACGTTAAAGTTTGCATGACGACTAACGATGAGATGAGCGAACGGCTCCTCAATGAAGAACTAATGAAACAATTTAAGGACAACAAGAGCAGAAACAGAAAGGCATTAACATCCCAGAGAATCATTAGTTGACTCACCAACACACAAGAAGGGCAAGAAGCACTCAGTTCACTGTACAAACTACCATCGACACAAACAGTCATTCATGTCGACAAAGGATCAAACAGCGTACACGTCTGTCGAAGAACTAACCTTCAGGTGACGTAAAACAAAGGCAAACATGGCGGTGCAACATGGTGGACGCTATGTAGACATGAAGGGCTCATTCTGAGGTAACACCAGCCCGACACTCAGTTTAAGGTGATGAAAACATAGTTATGGATATCATATTCCAATACTCCTCGTAGACCCTCCTTTTGACTTCACACAGGGCACAACAACGTTTTTATAAATCTTATTGGCATTTTATTAACCATTATACACCATTTTGCACAATAACAAATGTATTGAAGTGGGAAAATACAGATCTCCAAGCTCCATTTAGCAAAGAAAGCAAAAGGTTTAAGTGGATTTACTTTGCCTGGCAAGCTAATGCACTAATCGTCACGGCTCCATTGGATTACATTCAATACAACGCAACATTTTAGCAGTTTTAAATGCTGGCGTGACTAGAACATTACTCCTTTTATCAATCCTTCATCAAGATGTCTGTCTATATGCTACTGTAGTTGGCAGGGGGTCCGCGGAGGTACTGCAGGGGGGGTCGCAATTTTACCTCTTAATTTTAGGGTGGCGACACCTACAGTAAGAGACAGAGTGGAGGAAAGGAGAGGGGTGAACTAAAATACATTTTAAATAAATTTGCGCCACGCACCGTGGGCCGCATGTTTAACACCCCTGCAGTAGGGGGTCCCTGCACCACGCTACACCAGTTTGGGGGTCCTTGACTTGAAAAACGTTGAAGACCCCTGCTCTGAAGCTTAAAAGGTGAAAGTGGAAGCTCCTACAGTTCTTATTCAACACTACTTCCCCACTAATGAACAACTGGAACAGCTTCAGCTTCCTTTTACACTTTATTTTTCTTGCTTTGGAAAAGAAAGGTTTTGCTGCAGTACTGGCAGCTCGTACTGGCAGCTCGTACTGGCAGCTCGTACTGGCAGCTCGTACTGGCAGCTCGTAGTGCTCGTACTGGCAGCTACTTCAGAAGAGAGAGGAGCTGTCCCTCGATGAACACGCTGTTCCTGTTAACTGATAAGAAAGAGATGAGGTTTGAAAAAGCTTTTCTTCGCATGTCCTATCATTAGAAAAGTGACTAAAAGGGCACTTGGGGAAATAACACATAACTCTTTGTGATATTAAAGTTTGAATATATGTAATTATGCAGTGTGTTTTTGAAACGTGTCTTTCCTTTAGGAGCCTGTCCAGTACAGGCTCTGCTTCAGAATTGCATTTCCATCATTTATAATGAATTTAAATGCAAAAGTATATTACAGTCCCTTTTTAATATAAATATATCTTTATTCCTCCACGCAGTGAAAACTCAGACTCCTTCATCACAAGCTGGTTACCAAACTTACCGACCTATTGGATGCTTCTTCCCATCCTCCCTTTCAGCAGCAGTCTGCGCTCTATCTTAACAATAGTTAAGTGCTTTTGGACCAAAACAAGTTCTGGACGATACTGCAAAGTGTATGTTGTATGTTTACTGTCCTGTAGGCAACACCATGTCTACAGACAGGAGAACTGCTTCCACGAGGAGGCGACCAGCTAGTGTAGAAGATTACTTCTGGTTAATTACAAACTGGTGGAACTGCTCAGAGAAAATGTCCAAAGAAACGTTAAAGAACATAACATGTCAGTAACTGAACAGAGGATTCAAAGACTCCGTTCATGCTCAATGAGTAAACTTGTATAATCTTCTCAATATGTTCAAGTACACTACAAGAGAGAAGATAGCGTGCCTCCTCCAGGTATCAGAATACGTCTTGTACTTTGTATCTAGAAATAATAATAATAATAATACATTTTATTTAGAGGAGCCTTTCTTCATCCATCCATCCATCAATCGTCTACCTCTGATCTAGGGTCGGGTCACGGGGGCAGCAGCTCCAGTAAGGAATCCCAAACTTCCCTTCTCCGGGCCACATCCTCCAGCTCCGACTGGGGGATCCCGAGGCGTTGCCAGTGAGGAGATATAATCTCTCCACCGAGTCCTGGGTCTTCCCCGGGGTCTCCTCTCAGCTGGACGTGCCTGGAACACCTCCCTAGGGAGGCGCCCAGGTGGCTCCTTACTAGATGAACCACCTCAACTGGCTCCTTTCAACGTAATATATGGATCTACAAAACAAATACAAATTGTATTTGCAGTGCAGGACTTCACAGTTATGTATTGTCTTTATATAACATGTGAAGTTACAGGTTTACATGTTTCGTTTAAAATGAGTTGCTTGTTTTTAACACCATATAAGATATAAAGTCGACATCTCCTGCTTTATTTTGCTCCTGCTGTTCTTGTTTTGTGGAGAGTGCATCCTCACCACTCAGGTTGTGACGTCTGAGCCATGACATGACTTACTGACCTGCAGCTTATATGCAAGAGACCTTCAGCCCCCCTGCTGTGACAGGTGTCCACACTGTGGCTTTGATGGTGGAGTCCCTGCTGCTCGTCAATAGTAAAGGTCGATGTGATTCTCTCTCGGGGCAACGCATCCGGGAAACACTGTGACTCCAGAGGAGATCTCTGTTGCTGATGTTTAGAAATGAGCACTGAAGCAACTCCACGTGGTAGTTTAGGCTCTCGCTGACCTTCAGGAGTGATAATACCGTGAAAAAAGACAAGAAAGTCTTGGACTTTACTTGAGCGTTACGACTTTTTGTTCTTCTTTTTGAAAAGTAACTGAAACAATTGGAATCAAACGGGAAACTCAGGAAAACTGCATTTAAATATACGATAATAAGATTAGTTTGGCACAAACTTAAATGTGTATTGACTCCCAAAAACTGGCTTCAGCTGTCGGGTCAGATTTATTGTTTCAATACAAACAGAAACAAAAAGGTTAAAGGGGGTCTTGAAGAAAAACATACATTTATTTATCAAAGTGTTTTTGATATGGGAATTGAAACTCATGTATTATATTGGCCCCAGTACCCAGAATGTTCAATGTTAGATAACAATAAACTAAATAATCTGCAGCACACTTTGCAGGAGCTGCAGATTAACTTCTCTTCCCTTTCATTCAAATAAAGGTGAAAATGTCAACAAACCTCTTCACAGCTCGAACAATGAAAAGGTTGTGTAATGACACGTAGCACAGCCTTTCAGTAGCTCTAATTAGCCATTTGTGCCTACAGCTCACCCTTTTTGACAAATTGCCTTACTTATGCATTCCAAAGTGTAGTGATTTCGGTATTGTTTTATTACATCGGGATGCAGGTCCTTTTCCAGACCTTTCTATCCCCCTTCTGATCCATTATCTCCAGACTCGGTGCTTATTATACTAATTTCATCCAGTGTTTGTGTGAGGGCACGCTGAGGCCATGCGTATTGTTTAAGCTTGTGTAGGCAATTAACCGAAAATGGTTAAATTCAAACTCATTTTGTGTTCTGTCTGGCTGTGTTCTGTGTCACTGTGTTACTGAGGGCAGAAGCTTTAATGCATCTGAAGTGCCGTTTGGGCCTGGAGCCCTGCAGCACGGGAGTGACACGTGGAGGTACTCTGCAGCGTGCACTGCTGGAGAGGAAGGTTAGGAAATGTCACTTTTTAACCCTAACTGAGAAGTTTGTTGTCATGAGGGTTAACTGTTCTTCGGTTGACAGTCAAAGCTCTTTCTTGCCCTTGAACATAGTAGTTTGATTAAAGAATCTGAGCTCAAGGTCCATTTACTTTCTCCAGACAATGGGCTGAACTGAGAGACCAGAAAACACAATGCGTAGAGGCAAACAAACAACAATTTTTTAAGATGTAGCACGGGGGATGAGTTGAGAAGACAGCCTGCGGAGAGATATTGCTCTGTGCTGTCGTGGTACCTAAGCAGATACTTGTGTATTGCTTGCTTGCAGTGTGTACAGGCTGTCGCCGCAGTGATGGCCGGTGCACGTTGGAAGAACGAGGAAGGGACTGGATGTTGTCGTGGATTGTGGATTTCCACCTTTTGAATTTAGATTGCTCAACATTACCAACAGTGTGTTCACTGAGTGCAAAGCAATCAGGAGGATGTTGGAAGATTCATGCTTCAAACTGCTTTATAGCTTCATGACCAATCTGCCAGGTGTGTGCATCATTATTTTCCTCAACTTGCATTCTATATGAGCCCCTTAACCACAACTGCAAATCTCATTTCTGACCTGGTTCAGGTGACAGTTTGAGTAAATGGGCAAGTAAAAGACAGGTGCTGAATAAATGACAAATTCAAATCAGCTTCACAGCTTTCACCTAAATGTGTTCGTGTTTTTAAAGTACGGAATGTTTTCAAAGAGCTGGAAAAGAAAGGAGGGATTCATCAAGGCATGTCGGACATTAACTGAAGCCCTGGGCAGTTATGTCCTTGAAGAGTCATAAATTGCAAGTGAACTTAAAAACGAAGGGGCAGCAGCCTTCAGCAGCGCTCTCATGTGCACTTACTCACTCGTGGATAGAAGACAGTCACTGCCTGTACGCTCACATGCATGCATGCAAATGAGCTTGTTCCGGGAGCAAGGTCTTTTTCTTGATTAGATTTTATTTTGTGGTGCATTTTATTCAAATCAAGGTTAGATAAAGTTCTGCAGAACTCTGCGTCAGCAGCTGTATTCCAACAAATGACACAATCCGAAGAGCAGCTGCTAGTGATGTGCAGGTGCTGTCCGATGGAACATCGTGTCATTCCCAAATATCAACTTTTCATTATATAAGAAAAGGAAAGTATCGACAACAAATACAGTTTATCATTTCACTTGTTGAACTAAGCCTAAGCCTTGAAATGTATGAACGTGAGTTCAGGGTGGGTGAAACAGGGATACTTTACACCATAATGCCAGCCTGGGCTATGGCACTATATTCTGTCATTAACAGGTTTTATCACAGAGCTTTTATTCTTTCCACGCATGTAAACTGAGCTTAGAGTATGCTTTCATTCTCTGAGGTTATTTCAATATGTGTTGTATGTTTTCTTCTCAATTGCATGGTGCAACATGTCCGACTTCCAGGGGGCACATTTTAATGTTTTAATTCGCACCCAATTTAAACTAAGTAGAGAACAAGCACGTATAGAACTAAAGGATTGCATAGTTTAAACTCGCTGTCCTAAACCTCCATCTCCAGGCGGCCACTTCTCAAGGTTACTGCCAGTTCGGATGAAAAGACTTTTAAGATACTTTAGAAATGTTATTAGCTGCTGAGGCGCCTGGAAATACCATATTTAATTGATTTCCATTTAGATTTATGTTTAACAAGCAGAGTTTGGTCACATTAATGTTCTGCTTTTCTTTTCTGCTTTACACTTTATTACTGATCAAGTCTGTGAACAGTTTAAGATGTTTGTGCTTCTGTTCCTCATTTCAAATGAGTTTTTCTGAGCGGCATCAGTTGTCCTGGACTTATAATGTAATATATGACTGTATAATGACAAGCCAACAAGATGTATTTGTTAATAGTGATCGTTTTATCCCTTTTAACTCATTTTACCTTCTGGATACAGGAAAATAATCACCTCTACCAAAACATTTCACACATTTAAGTATTTATCTCGAGTTAAGACTTTCTCTAAATAATACAATACAACTTCACCGAAGCTTAAAGGTACAAAGTGTAAGATATGCCAGTTATCGACAGCATGTGAAGCGGTAACAGTGTTGACGTCTGTGTGTTGTGTTGCAGGGGTAGCTACTGACGTTAGCATGCTAACTCACTAGCGCCGCTCCGTCTTGTAATACCACGTGTTCCCCTAGAGGCGATAGTGAGTCACTGCAGCTCCACTCTGCCCTCAGTCCAACATAAGAGGACACATCAGTAGAGTAGGAGGGCATGTCAATAATACATCCACAGTCCGTGTGCGTTTTGATAGTTTGTTTATTGGACTAATTCTAAAGTGGCAGAAAATAGAAGACGACTTCATCCTCACCTCATCCTCCCGGCGGGGGAAGGATGATGTTTGGTTCTTCATTTAGCTTCAGGCAATATCGAAGAAAACTTTGATTTGTTTACTGAGTCAGAGTCCAGATTGAGGATCATTGATGTGTTTTATCAGACCTGCAGCAGAGCTCAGTTCAGCTCTGCTCCAGCAAACAGACCTGACAGTAAACTCCAGAACCTTCACTGCTCAGCCTGCTGGAAATCCCTCCTTAATAAGTCTAGACACACAGGCATCAAGCAACTGAATGTGATCTGGATGGTAATCTGTAAGAACATGTGCAGCAGGCGTGATTGCTCATCAAGAGTGTGAATGCCATCGCAGCTGATTGAACATCTAAAATAGATCATATATTATTAAATCATAGATAGCATTGTAATATTGTCTGTTTCTCTCGTTTTCTCTGCAGAAAAGCGGATATTTGCAGCTATCACGCACATCTCTGGTGTTGTTCTGTGTACATGCAAGAAGAGTTTCAGACTGCTCACCTGGCTCTTCCTCTTATTCCGTAAGAAACATAGATGTTCACGGTTATCTATACCTCATATATATGTCATGAGACAGAATCTCGTTTTGGGGCAGAGTGCAGAGGGCAGGCTGCTTAGTGAGACACAAACCTCATTAGCAGTGAGTGAAGCAAAATGTGCAACACCAGGTGTTTAGTTGCTAATAATATCTTTGACTTCACAGAAACTAATACATCAGAAGCTGATCCATTTTTCTTTGTGAAGAGGTCCGGAACCAGACAATGCACATAAAGGTGAGGGACATCTTTCATCTTTTTTAAAGAAGTTCTCCAGTGATTTCATTTCCATTATATGTTTTTAAACAGCAGAAACCAAAACATCCGGACTTATGAGACAGTAAACTCCACGCCCCCAGTGTCTAATATAGACTATTATATGTTATTTTCTATGATTTAACAAACTCCCTGTGATAACGTCAACTGAGGATTAACGGGGTCTATCTGACACATTTGAGGTCTATGTCTCAAAGGGCTTTAAAGTGAACAGGGTCTATCTGCATCACTCATTTATGCAGATTTAGTAGATATTTGCTGAGTCAGTGAGATCTACAAAGGTCTATCTCCACATGTTCAAGCATCATGTTAGTATCACAAAGGTCTCTCTGCTGACAACCAATAGCAGGGCGGGAAATGAATCACGTGATCATTTGAAGCACAGGAAGAATTTATTCAGAACGTTTTGCTGCCGACTGTTTTATATGTAATCTAGTAGATAGTTCAAGTTAAGATCATCAGTAGTTCAAGTTAAGATCATCAGTAGTTCAAGTTAAGATCATTAGTAGTTCAAGTTAAGATCATTAGTAGTTCAAGTTAAGATCATTAGTAGTTCAAGTTAAGATCATTAGTAGTTCAAGTTAAGATCATTAGTAGTTCAAGTTAAGATCATCAGTAGTTCAAGTTAAGATCATCAGTAGTTCAAGTTAAGATCATTAGTAGTTCAAGTTAAGATCATCAGTAGTTCAAGTTCAAGTTAAGATCATTAGTAGTTCAAGTTAAGATCATCAGTAGTTCAAGTTAAGATCATCAGTAGTTCAAGTTAAGATCATCAGTAGTTCAAGTTAAGATCATTAGTAGTTTAAGTTAAGATCATTAGTAGTTCAAGTTAAGATCATTAGTAGTTCAAGTTAAGATCATTAGTAGTTCAAGTTAAGATCATTAGTAGTTCAAGTTAAGATCATTAGTAGTTCAAGTTAAGATCATTAGTAGTTCAAGTTAAGATCATCAGTAGTTCAAGTTAAGATCATCAGTAGTTCAAGTTAAGATCATTAGTAGTTCAAGTTAAGATCATTAGTAGTTCAAGTTAAGATCATCAGTAGTTCAAGTTAAGATCATTAGTAGTTTAAGTTAAGATCATTAGTAGTTCAAGTTAAGATCATCAGTAGTTCATGTTAAGATCATCAGTAGTTCAAGTTAAGATCATTAGTAGTTTAAGTTAAGATCATTAGTAGTTCAAGTTAAGATCATCAGTAGTTCATGTTAAGATCATTAGTTGTTCAAGTTAAGATCATCAGTAGTTCAAGTTAAGATCATTAGTAGTTCAAGTTAAGATCATCAGTAGTTCAAGTTAAGATCATCAGTAGTTCAAGTTAAGATCATTAGTAGTTCAAGTTAAGATCATTAGTAGTTCAAGTTAAGATCATCAGTAGTTCAAGTTAAGATCATCAGTAGTTCAAGTTAAGATCATCAGTAGTTCAAGTTAAGATCATCAGTAGTTCAAGTTAAGATCATCAGTAGTTCATGTTAAGATCATCAGTAGTTCAAGTTAAGATCATCAGTAGTTCAAGTTAAGATTATTAGTAGTTCAAGTTAAGATCATCAGTAGTTCAAGTTAAGATCATCAGTAGTTCAAGTTAAGATCATCAGTAGTTCAAGTTAAGATCATCAGTAGTTCAAGTTAAGATCATCAGTAGTTCAAGTTAAGATCATTAGTAGTTTAATCAAAAGTCTTAAGAATTCAGATTTATTAACAAATATAATTTTCACTTTTAAGTTTCCTGCCACGTGGAAATTGTGTAAACATCTTTAGAGCTTAAAATGAAGCTAAGTTGCATAAAATACAGTTGAGGGTTAAATCTTCGGGGGGGGGGGGGGGGAAATGTCAGAGAGACTTGGGACTCTGGTGTTCCAACAATAGAACCACAAAGGTCTATCTGCACAATGAGTTTAGTTTCTACCCATAATGCACTGAATTGGCCCAAACAGTGTTAACTTCACTACCTAGTGTGCAGCATGTGATGTGTCAGCATGGGTTGGAGTTGGTTTAATATTGTCCACGTTATGAACTGCTGAACTTTCAAATGCGTTTTTCTCAAAACTCGTCAAAGTGCAGATAGACCTCGTTCACCCTCAGTTGACAATAAGTAAGCTGACTCGTATAAAATCAATGCAGTTCCCCGTTTAAATCAGGAAGTCAGTGAAAACACTGCACAGATGGAAATCAGCGGAGAATTAGACACAGTCATTACAGGGCTGTAACTAAAGAAATACCAACTTTTGATTAGTCTGGCAATTGTTTTCCAGACTCATTGATCAGCCATTAATAAAATCTCAATTGCTCAGTCTAAAGCCTAAACACATTCAGTTCAAAGTAGGAGCTAGGGGTGTCGCGACATACTGGTATTGGCAATAACGGTTCATTAGGACAAAATATAATCACCTCACAATGCCTCCTGCTGTCCGATCCACCTACAGCTTCTCCTGCTGAGGCCACTGTGCATAATGTTCTGAACAGTCAGACACCAATTACTTTATTCTTCCACGCTCTAGTAAAAATACACCATAAAATGCTTCATAAACTGCAGCAGCACACACGTTGTCTACATAATGAAATGTCAGGTTTATGTTGGACACACTTAAAGACCATGACTCTGCAGCATCTTTAAAGTGCTGAGGAATGGAACACATATCATCCTCTCCTAAAGGTGGAGGCATCATCACCTCCCTGCTCTGCAGAGGAATGTTGGAGTCCCAGTCTTAACTCTTAGTCTTATGGCCGAAATGAAGTCACGTTTCCTCTAATTCTCTTGCAGTACTTGCACTTTTTGTATTCCTATCTTTGTAACTTGCCAGATATCTTTGCACTGACACATGTGCACCTGTGTTTGCCTTATGTCTTTGTCCACGTTGACTCTAATAAAGACCCAGTCGTGTTTAAACTTGAGTCTGTTTGCACAATTGACCTGTTTGCACTAAGCCCCTCCCCCTTGGTTTCTGTGTCTTATCTCAGCGCAAACTATGGAGCTTGACAGGCCTCCTGTGCATAGTAGCAGATGCTAACGTGGGATTGGACAGTTGTCATTCTGGATAAGCAAATGTTCGGTTAAGGACAAATCGGCAGCGTGGTCCAGCAGCCTTTCTCTCCTTTGAAAGGCTGCTGTCCTCCAACTGAGGAACTGTATACAGCTGCGAAGGCAACCTCTTAAAAAAGAGAAAGAAGTATCTCAGTATTCAACCAGATTACATAATGACAACTGGAAGTTTGTTTTCGTATGAGAAAAGTTTGTAATATAGTCAAATATCCAATTATAGACAATCATGTTAATGTTCATAATCAACACAACGAATGAGATCTTATATAACTAATAACTATAATGACTAGTTGGTCGGCCGAGAGCTAATGGATGTTCTCTAAGCTTTCAAATGTCAGAAAGACAAAGTTGTTGAAGAAGGAGAACATCCATTTGCAGTAAATTGGATTCTTTAAAGACCAATATAGTTCCACTTTAAAACATCCTGGCTTCACTTGTGTTGTAATGGTCTGTTTAGATTTTTCTTTTTCTCTCCACACAGACGGTTTACCTGCATGCAACCAAAGCCCGCTCATACCTGATCGGTCAATACAAACAGAAACCACAACACTTCCGATGCCGAAGTCTTTTCCAGCTGCCTACACATATCTGATTAAAGGGAGAACATAGGGAGACAGACGCAGCCGTATCTTTTCAAAAATCAGTTTTGAAGCCGGTGCTTTCTTGTGTTCTGTTTAGTTGAAGACATTTCTCCGATCCCTCAGCAGGATCTTAGTATGCAGCTGAGCCGACGCTCCCTGAGGTGGGGGCATTAAAAGAGAACATTTGCATAGAGGAATCGACAAACCATCTTACTACATCCCTCATCCTATGTGTTCAATGTCATTGTCAGCGAAGAGTAAACATGATAATTACAGAATGCACGAAGCTACAAGACTCGACTGGATTCTGTCTGCATGTTCACTTGACAGACGAGCTCTCGCATCACAGCACTTCAGAGTCTGACGAGAAAATGATGTAGCTGACGGAGGATTGTTTTAATCACGACACACAGGGTCACGAAAAACAAAACACTCCAGTTGGTTAAAAGAGTACTTCAACGATCAATCTTTGCACTCGCTTGGTTGGGCTCCTGATGGACTTTTTCAAACAAAAAGGATCAACGTTGATGCAGCACAAGCAGAGATGTCATGTTTCATATTCCCTATAATAGCTAATCAAGCAGAGATGAGGTCAGGCACGTTTACTCCTTTCTAACTCCAGAGCAGAATTTATTCATTTACTTAGAATCAATGTTTTGCATTCCAAACGCAGATTGCCTGTAGACCAAACGACAAACACAACGAACAAATGCTACAGGAGCTGCTGTGTCCACTGTAAAGGAGCAACCAAAGCTTTCCACGCCACCATTCATACCTCCAGTATAGGTGGATTCTCAATGATGAGCTGTCTCTGGAGAATTCCCTGAAAGAACATAATATTAGTTCTAAAGAATAGTTCATTCAATCCCTAAAGGAAGCCTCAGTTTTGCCTTTTTTTTAGTGCCGTCTGTTGCCGATAGACCTAAACCTCCTCATGGAGAATGGGGATTGGATTTGACAGAGTCTGTACCATTCAT
Source organism: Cottoperca gobio (assembly GCF_900634415.1). Lineage (NCBI taxonomy): Eukaryota > Metazoa > Chordata > Actinopteri > Perciformes > Bovichtidae > Cottoperca > Cottoperca gobio. The sequence continues at coordinate 1,142,271 of NC_041374.1, read as the reverse complement.
CTGACCCTGACTGCAGAAGTGGTTCCTCCCACTGAACACACACAGTCATCTTCAGAAAACACTCCACAGATGACTCAGAGAAAGCAAGTAAAGAAAAAGAGACTGTGAAACTAATCTCAGCCCGACAGAGTTTACAAAGTGCTTGTCCACTTGTTGTAACTCGAGGATCGTAATAATGATTGTTTGTACTTGAGTTGTTCTCGTCAGAGCTCTTTGTGTTGACCACACCCTCTTTCATGTGCTACCTGTCTTTAAATGTTATCTGTCACACCTATTGTACGGACGGATTTGATCCGACGTCTCCATGGATCTTTATCACTCATGACTACAATCCATGCCAAACTAAAGAGACATAATATTATTATAGAGCAACTCTTGGATGGAAACATCGGACATCGTCTGTGTTTGTTCGCTGCATTGAACTGAATGTTTTTTGTGCAGCTGAGGTAATCACACATAGTCACGGCAGCAATAAGCGCCTCAGTACTTAAACTGGGTACATCAAAGTAAACTCCATGACCTTTATTTTTCTCTGAAATTCATTTCCTCTTCTCAGCACTCCCGTGAAACGCACCATCTTTTGGTAGACGAAAAATGCGTTCCCATCTCTGCATGTTGCTTTTGGTAATTATGGGTTTCCATGTGTGCGCAGGGACTTCTGCACAGCGAGTGAGATGATACACGTCGACTAATAAGGAGCATGATCCTTAAGATGATGACATTATCATCCACATCCATTATGGAAGCCACTTTTTCATCAGAAGCAACCCTGTTGTCTCCATGTAAACAGCTGGATCAAAAGAATCTTACATCTTCCCTGTCAAGTGGTTGTTAGGCAACCATTACATGGCTCCATGTAGTGTGAAATGACAGAAAGGTGTTGTAATATAAAACAGAAAAACACATCGAGCTCTCAGACTTCTGCAGGTTTAACTGGGCTAACTGAACTTAGTGCTGATTCACTTCATTTGAAATAAGTTGCTTCAAACAACCAATGATTGTTCAAATGCAGCACTGTCTGTAGACACCCATGCTGTTACGCTATGTCTAGTCAAACTACCACTTTTATCAAAAGCATTATCCAGAAAGAACTGTAGCCTGCTGCACCTTTCAGTATGAAGTGGTGAACTGCTAGTTCAGGGGTGTCAAACTCATTTTAGTTCAGGGGCCACATGCAGCACAATGTGATCTCAAGTGGGCCGGACCTGTAACATCACAGCATGACAACATATAAATAACCACAACTCCACATGTTCCCTTCGTTTTAGTGCAAACAAGTACATTCTGAAAATGTTCAAACTTTATCTTTTTACAAAACATTAAGAAGAACCTGAAAGTTCTTAAGAAATAAAAGGAGCAATTTCAACAATAGTATCAGTTTATCATTTACACATGTGTGTTACAACTTACAGATCACAGTGTATCTACAAAGGCTTTTACTTTATGATCAAAACAACACATTTTTACACTTTGCAAAGTCGTCCCCCGGGCCGGTTGGACCCTCTGGTGGGCTGGTTTTGACACGCGGGCCGCATGTTTGACACCCCTGTGCTAGATGATACATATCGGGTGATTGTGCTCTTGATCGATGGACCGTGTGGATAAGATTACAGTGTGAGCAAACATTCTAGCAACAAGACGTTTGTTTCAGAGTCCAGTTTCTGCCTCTAGTGAAAAAATTAAATGAAACAATGTGAAAGGTGAATCCACAAAGATTGCCTGGCAGCCACCGATAGCATCGACTGCTCATCACTGACCCGCGTCAAGGTCAGATTCACGAGATATAACACTGAAGGCAATTATCCATGTGTTAAAGTATGATTGTTGCCTTTGTGCCAAGAACACAGTGGGCAGAACAATCGCACGGAGGGAAAGAATAATAATGAAATTGTCAGACTGCAGGTCCTGAACGACGAGGCGTCCTGCAAAACCTCAGGAAAGTCATTTAAACGTGACGGAGAGAAACCATATTTAATATCCCAGTCTGTGCTGTTGGGGTATTCAAACACACACCTTCAGAATGTCAAAGATATGATATAATGAAAGAACACATATCATCCTATGCTGCCGCGATCGCTGGACAAGTCTGCACCTGACATCTCGTGCTTCAGTTACCACCAGCTCTCTGAAGATGTAAATGCACGCGGCTATTCGTGCTGATCTTTGTGAATTTGACTGTTTTTGCAAAGAGGCTCATTTGCATAGAAAGGATTAGGGTTAGGTATAAGCACATTCCCTCATTTATATACGTGCAAATAGCACAGATTTGAGTTTCTTTTCTTCCTATATGTGCAGGTTTAGTTTGTGAAGGGTTCATTTCTCAGAGCAAACATTTTCCATAAAGGATGAATAAAGGGATGTTTTTTAAATAAGTAGCAAAATAATGAACTTCTGTAGACATTTAAAAATAAATGGGTAAAGCATTCATGGGTATTTGTGCGAGTGACGCAACTCTTCAAATACCCTTCAGTTTCGTGCCCCGCTTACATTTTCATTAACCCCTAAGAACTCTCCAGTGTAAGATGACCATCAGTTAAGAAGGTTGATTATACATAGCATCGGAAATATCATCACCTTGTAACGGTTGAAGCAGAACTTTGAGCTTTTAGAAGAAAAGAAAACCTGCACAGAAAACTGGATTTGTCTTATTTTACCACAAATCATCAACAATCCAGATGCTGCAAAATCTTCAGCTGTGTCCAGTTTGTGTGTATTTGTACAATCATTGTCAGAGGCTCAATGTGCACTCTTACACACTCTTCTGAAACGTGGACTCAGACAACACACTGCTTTCTACGACACAGCTCAAGCCTTTCACCCTCACTTTCATTCGTTGCCCTGCAGGCGGCTCTAACTGTAAAGTTTCAAATAATAAAAGCCTTTGGTTCTGCTGTATCACCATGAACTTCAAACTTCAAACAAGCACTATGAATGTGTATCTTTTATTAAGCTTAATCAAGCTAATACACCACCGTCTGAAGCCTTTTCCGAAGTGCTATCCAAATCATCTGCACTCCTTGTGTAAAAAGCCCAGCAGAGAGGTGCACTGCCTGAAAAACACATTAAGCCTTTTAGCGTTTCGCCACACATGAATGCACTTATTTGTTTCTGTGCAAAAGCATGAGGGCGAAAAACCTGTCGATCTGTACATTGGCATCAAGGGAACGTGGGCAGCGGCAGCGCGAACACATTATCACAAACATCATGTACGTTTTAAACATAATTGCACAGACGTTGTGTTTTCCTGTTGCACCGCTGGGATCTGGCCTTGTGTCCATTCTTTGTGAGTAAATAAGCACTTCAGAAGAGCGTAAAGTACATTAACCAGCACAATTCAATTATTTTAGTAATTTTTTAAGGGACAGGAAAGGGGGAGAGAGATGGACGCCATGCAGCAGGGGGTTGGATTTGAACCCGGGCTGCTGTAGTAAGGACTTGGAGTACATGCAGCACCCACCAGGTGAGCTATCAGGCGACAAGTCTGTTGTTTTCAACGTCACTTATATCAATAGGCGCTGCTGTCACCTCTTTTAAAACATATATAATTCAAGGTTTTATTCAATTTAAGAGTTTCCATCACCCAAAAGAAAAAGAAAAGACAGGCAGGTAATTACATCATCTCATTTTTATACTTCAATCTCCTCAGCATCTTTTCACATGCAACAATCTCCATCATTTGTTCCCTCAGCTTTCTCATTGTAGGTGTGAAGCATCTCAGAATCCTCTTTCACCTCCTTTGACTGCGAGTCAGTCGAATAAATGACAGGAAAACCTCAAAAGGGACAATTACTTACAGAAGGATAATCTATGCTCTATACTGTATGTATAGATTATATGATCTATATCTGTAAAGTGGCTCCAGTGTCTCATTTTATCAGCATTGCCACTGACCTTCATAAATCAGCGCTGTGTTACCCAGAAAGGCCACGTGAGTCGTTTTCATTCTTCTATGATTGTTTTGCATTTCAGCGATGCTTTATGGAGAGAATATCCTTGAGCTAAAGCAAATAGAAAACTGGACATTAAAGATGTGTTTGTAATGTGGAATGTAAAGTTATTTAGCTCCGACACAGATCTTAGATCAGATCTTAACAGCCTATCGATTAAATCCTTGTGATGTCCACTGATGCATGTCGCCTCAGAGCTCCTCCAGCTCGTTTGGATTATCCTGTTCCATGTAAATATTCACTGACTTAACCTTCCCATGGGCACAGCACTCTCCTCTTCCCCCACTGTATCGTTCAAACAACAAATAACACCATTTTCTCTTTGGCATTTTCCTCTGAGGGAAAGTCAAGTGGACTTTCATGCTCGGTGGGTGCGACGTGTTTGTGTTGAATCCAATCAGCTCATGATTCTTGTGATGTTTTGGGCTTCAGGATTGGTGGATATTAAATGTGACATTTATTTAACTTGACTTTTTTAAGCTCCTGGAGAAATGTGAATTCAGACATTTAGTCAGTAAATAACTAAAAGGAGTGTTTATCTTATCAAGTGAAATAGGTTTAGAAGTGACATCCAAATAGCCCATCCCTTTGTGTTTTGTGTTTATTAATATTTAAAAACTCATGTAGCGGATGTCTGGTGTCATATATATCTTGAGAAAGAAAACATCACCTTCTTTCACATTCTTTTTTTCCGAGGGAGAGAGGGCCGAGAATATTAATGCTCCTGAACCTGAAGAGAATCATAATGAAGTTCTGCTGATGAAGATGTGTCACCTCTGCATGTATGTGAAGGAAAGATATGGAATTTATATGTATAAATATTTTTGTTTAGTAATTTAGTAATGACTGAATCCTCAGGGTGGAAAACAAACAGCAGACGGTGGTGAGTCTTACATTGGCAAGTAACAGACAAATGAAATGTGTTTATCACTGCAGGACCTTCAGCATGCAGATTGGCCAGATGTATTCCCATGGGAGGGCTGGAGGCTTAAAGGGAGCTCCCCCCCACGCTCCACGCTTCTTGTGTGTCATTTCTAAGGTTACAATGGTTATTATAAAATGAAGATCGACACTTTTGATACTATTTTTGGTTGTAATTGTTCTTACAATAGCTATTCAATATATTTACATACAGTAATTATCTCTATATCAGTGACGTACGGCAGTGGCGGTTATGGGGGGGGGGGGGGGCAACAGGGGCCAGTGCCCCTGTAACACTGAGCCTGGACCCACCTGTGCCCCCCCCCCCCTCCGAACTGAGATCGTAATATACACAAAGTACTGATTTTGCGACGGTCCAGGCAGGGGCGGGACCTTATTTTGATGGGCACACCATGCGGTCAATCACATGCGAGGACAGACTTGGATCATACCATTATGTGAAAGAAGGAAGGGGGGCAGACGCTCCAAAGACAGCGAGTGTAGTGGTACAGGCCAGATACACAGAGAGACAGAGAGACGGGGGATTTAAATGCAACAGGTCGGGAGAAAGTGAAGAAATGAAGCTCTGCACTAAAGACTTTTAATAATAATAACAATAATAATACATTAGACTTGTATAGAGCTTTTCTTGTAACTCAAAGACGCTTTTATCTAAAGTGTCATAATGTTCACACTTTAGCCTTTATTGATTTGATCTGTTTGCTGTGGTTCTGTGTTAAGTTGTTAATTTAAAGGTTTGATTAAATGACAATAGGACAATAGGAACTGTGTTTTTTTAAATGAAAAAAAATGCATACAAATAAGGCTTTTATGAAAACACTGAATGGAAGATTGCTGACCAACACACAAACCATTTATAATTGCTAAATTAGGCTAGAATAGAAGGCTCCGAGTGACACTACATGAAGAGACATTTGGGAGCCAGAAGAGCCGAAGCACGGGGGATTCACTAACCACACAATTAATTGAGGATCATGGGAGTTGTTGTCTTCACCACCGTTATCGTCATGCTTCAGTTTTCATCGTTTAGGACAGGGAGCCGAACTATCCGCAGATGTTTCCTCCTCTCTAAAACAAACAAACCAGGTTATATATACCGGGGGGGGGGGGGATTAATATAGCAGTTTCACGTTAAAAATCAGTCTTTCACTAACGCAGCTCGGTGGGAAAACAGACGTTCTGGAGGGGCTGCGAGCCGAGTTGCTGATAATATTAGCTCAGCTCGTTTGTCTGTTCATTTAAGATCCAGACGTTCAGGAGGTCGTTACTGGGGGCCGAATTATCAGCAAAGGTCTCCACCTCTCGAGAACAAATGAACACGGTGATTAAAACTGATTAAAACACTGAACAAAGCAGTTTCACGTTAAAAATCTGTTTTTCTCCACCGCTGTTCGACTGCTGTTAGCGTTTGCTCTGTGTTTCTCTGATAACTTAAGACCCAGACGTCCTGAAACTGGATATGCTGCAGACCAAAAGTAATAGAAAACAATTTGTGGGAATGTAGGGGTGTCCACATTATTATGTCCATATAATACGAGTAAGCCCTCTAGCAGTCTAAATGTTTTTTTTTAAGAATCTACAGGCAATCAATATATCAGAGCTCAGAACGGAATAATGTCTCCGAGCAATCTGTATGGGCTTCTGCACTTTACCCTCCACCTCCGCACTGATTCATCCATCCACAATGTGCGGAGCATAACGTCATAGCAGTGGGCACATCAGTGCTGCTCTACACCCAACTGAGCGGTGAACTGACAGCTCCTGAGGCAGGTTCAGATCAATACTGAGCAGAGGTCTAATAGATTCCCTAGTCCGAATAATGAAGTGGAGGGGTTGCATTAATTGAGGCCCAAGTATTTTTAAGGAATGCATTAAGAGTTTAGCCTTAAGAAATACATGTACTATGTAAGAACAGTGCCTCTGCCTCATTCCGAATGTAAATAATGTGTGATTTTGTGATTAGTTTCCATGGTAATGTTGAGCTAATTCATTGTCATGGCATTTTTACAAAACAAACGTTGCTGTCATCTAGTGGACACATAGCACAAGTACACAGTAACAGTTTTAACATTAGTTTTATTTCACAAAACAATATACAACTGCATTAAACAAGACAAATACAATTGTATGCAATCAAAGTCAAATCCAATACAATTATTCTTTAATTTTGCAAAAGAAATCAAGAAGAAATCCTTATATTTTTACTATAAGGAGAACTGACTGGATTTAAAATTAAGGAGAGCAAATAAATGCAGTCAGAAGTGACATTTTTGTTGGTTTTGTGGACAAAAAGCAAATGCATGTCACGCATTGATGTTATAAAACATCTGTATAAAAGTTTAAATAATAACAAACCATCCAGATTACAGTAATAGAAGATAATAAAGTGGTTTGCTGCTTGAGCTCGGCAAAAACAACATCAGAACTACACCGGTATTTCATTGGCCAACGACCTAATCACTGATGTGATTGGTCCATCCATGTCCCTCTCTCTATGTATTCCGACTAGAAACACCCGGTCCAGTGATACCCAACGGATAACGTCGTGTTGCATAGCTTCATATAATTAGCCCTGTTTAAGACAATTTATGGCATTATAATTGTATGATTTATACCAGTTGTGAACACGGAATGATACTCGTCTCTTGCTGAAGTTTCTTAATTTTTTGAAGGTAATGTGTTCCGCCCGTATCCTGTCATGGTGTGCTAGTAGGCTTGCTAACAGGCTGTCCTGTCGAGTAACGTTAGCCAGGTAGGATTTGCAATCACAACCTTAAGACTGGAGCTTCAACCTAACGTCAGCTGCTGCTGCTGTACCTTAGAGTAACTACTTTGTCTTCTAACTGTAACATCTAACCACTTACATTTCCACGCTTTAATCGTGTTTTGGAAAATAGCATCAATTGTAGCTAACGCTAGCTAATGTTGCAGCTACCCCGCATCAGTATAAGCTATTCGCTTAACGGCGTTCAGCTGCTTATGGTAAATCGTCAAAGCTACTCGTAAACTATAAATTAATGATTAATAATACCAATTAGTTCGTTTGTTATGCTCATGTGTCCATCACCTCCGTGTTTAAAGCGAGAAGAGTGAAGTACGTTTGTCATCTCGATGCATTTACTTTGTTTTGTAACTTTGATATTTTGTCATTTCCACAGTCATGTCTTTCCATCAGGATCGGGGGAATCCCAGGGGAGGAATGCCCCCAGGCCAACACAGCGCCACTCAAAACTACAGACCCTCCAACCTGAGGCCCCCACCTCCCCAGCCTCCTGTTCCTCCATACCACTACGATCCTCAGGCTCCTCCCAGTTCAAGCTACCATGGAAACAGCAGCTACATGCCGCCACACTCTGACTTCATGCAGTACCCTCCACCATCACCATCCCAGACTCCCAACCAGTGCCCAGTGCGCCCACCTTTCCCTAAGCCCCCTGTCCGGCAGGGCTTCCCTGAACCCCCGCCTAACTTCCCACCTCCACCCCTTCCCAGCTCCACAGGTGGTCCCACATCAGGGTCCCAGGTGTCTGCTCAGAATGCCTACCACCCTTACATGATGCCTCCTGTGCCCCCACCACCATTACCACACCAATCCATGGCACTACCTATAGCTTCTCAATCTATGAGCTACCACTCTCCATACTCCATGAACTACCCCCATCCTCCCCACCCTCCTTTCCCTCCCCCTACCTTCAGCCCTAGCTACAGTCAGAGTCCCAGCTCATTCAAACCCGACCACAGCTTCAGGCAGGGCCAGCAATACAAGTTTGAGAAGCCAATGGACAACAGGAGGTCTCCAGAAAGAGGGTATCGCCACGATGACCACAGGCAGAAGGGCTTTGGCTACGGTAATCATGGTGATGGGCATAAAATGGAATTTCCTGCACAGAGGAAGGACCGCATGAGGAGTCCTGACAGGCGCGGCAGGCCAGAGGGGGGACGGCACAGGTCTGAGTACGACAGAAGCCGGACTTCCCCCAGACACAGGAGCAGGGATCGCAGCAGGTACATGTAACTATCCTGAAAGGGATCAATCTGTGAAAGGATTTCTTCTTACATCCATGTGTGTGTTTGTTCACAGGGAGAGGCATCGTCACAGAGAAACCCGGAGATCCCAGTCGCCCGACAGGCACAGAAAGAGGCCTCGCAGGTACACGTGCAGTCCATTACTTCTTATAAGAGCTGTTATAAAGCACTAGTTCCCACTAAAACTCTTAAAAGGGCTCCAGGTGATTTGTGGCTCTGGTCCAGCTTGATGTTAGGTGTTTTTAAGATCAGTAAGTATAGGATTAATAAGGTAGCTCTGCACACTGGACACATTATATATAGACAGAAATGCATGTGTTTCAGTTGCAGAACACTGATGCACAATGTCCCTCAGGGATAAGTGAAGTACATATCTATGTATGTATGTATATATATATATATATATATATATATATATATATATATATATATATACTGTATATATTGTAGGTGGAAATATGCACTGAGCTGAAAGTTCGGTTCCTAAAACAAACTTCAGCCTCAGTAACGATAGCAAAGGAAGTGCACTGCTCTAGTGTGCAGATCATAGAACGGACTGCAACAAGCTCTTGTAATTCAACACGATGGCGTCTTACGTTAGACCCCCTCATCATTAGGCATTAGAAGACAATGTTTTAAATGTGCTTCGCAGTCGTTCCACGAGCAGAGACCGCAAGCGTGGTCGCTGGGAAGAGGAGAAGGACAGGAGGTCGGAGAACTCCGGCCCGAGCAGAGAGCGCAGCTACTCTTCCGCCAGGAGCAGAGAGTCAGAAGAGGCCTTCGCTGACAGAGAGCGGGAGCGAGAGAAGGAGCGGGAGCGGGACCGAGACAAGGAGAAGGAGAAGGGAGAGGACGATAAAGAAGAAGAAGAGCAGCTGAAACCTGCCTGGATCCGCTGCACACATGCTGAGAACTACTACTCCAATGACCCCATGGACCAAGTGGTACTGTTGACACTTATGTCTTAATTCATTATGCTCCGTTACTTATTGTTTGATTTAATCTCTAATGAACGAATAATCTAATAATCTTCAGTCTACCATTGTATCCATGTGGTCGTTGAGGGTGTTAGAGTTGGATCAGCTGCTCTCCAACACGCTATCGTTTTCACTTAATAGCGATCACACAGAAAAGCTTCAGTCATCATTTGCAAATCACCGCCTGCCGTCTCAAATGCTTTTCTCTTGTCTGGGATTTGTGCCGACTCCTTTTTCTCCCCTCAGTCTGACCTTTACCGGTAGTCTCTGGATGCTCGCTTCTCGCTGTCATCAGCTACCTTTTTTATTTGACACAAATTAAACTTCCTGCCCAAGAGTCCTGACCTGTCTTTCAAAGAGACCAAGTGGAAGGTACACGTGTATTGGGATGTGACAGCGAGGACACTTCCTGTGGCATCACATGTCTGGTGTACAGCGTTAGCGAGGGCAGATCCATCTCGCTTTCTTGGTTTCATAATCTTTAGATTAAATATTTTGAGTATTTCGACCACTTTGATCTTTGTCCGCAGACATTTCTCTTCTAGAAGAGGAACATCACACGCGCTCTGAAATCAATATCTTTTTCTCTGTGGAGCATAGTTCTGATTTTACTCATTAACTTGTGTGTGTGTGTGTGTGTGTGTGTGTGTGAGAAATAAATGTAATGTTTTAATTTGTGCAGGGAGACTCCACCGTGGTGGGGACCAGTAAACTGCGGCACCTGTACGAGCGCTTTGAGGAAGAGCTCGGGAGAAGACAGGACCGATCCAAGGCCGCTCGGCCGATGTGGGACCCGCCCAAAACCAAACTGGACGAGGACCCAGGTGGCTGCAAAACTAGTTGGGTATAATTATGGATGAACATTTTGTATAAGTATGCATTATATTCCAAATAAAGTAACTCCTTGTCAATCGACTCACGTGCATAATGAGTCTCATAACTACTTTATATTCAGAACTACTTGCTGCTGCACACTTGAAATACAAAAACAAAATTTTTGCTAAAAATAAAATAGAAGGATAAAATAACCGTGTGTGTGTGTGTGTGTGTGTGTGTGTCTGCGTTATTGTAGCTCTAGTTTTGCAAGATGTTTGGTAGCAGTCAGTGATTGATTCCTCAACCCTGCTCCTGCTCTTTATCGTGTTCTTTTTCACTTTTGTAATCACGTAAGTCGCTGAGAGTTAGTGGAGAATAACGATGTGCGAGCGGTGTACACATCTGTTGACATCTTTTGTAATTGATATGCATAAAAACGTGGCGTCGCCTCAGCGGTGCGTTAGGCCGAGGCAGAGATTAAGCTCAGTGTTCACGATGTTATCTGCGGGGCCGTCAGCCTGAACGTCTCTCTCAATAATACAAATGTCGCTCTGGAAGATCTCCTCGCTCGGGGCGCTGCCTTCACAATGGAGAGTGGCGTTAAAGCGCTGATAAGAACTGAAGACTTTGCTTCGTTAAGAAGCTGCTCAGGATTGTAATTCTGATCCTCACTCTGGTTTAAGGTTTCTTTATTAATGAGGCAAAGTAAGAGAAATGAAGAAGTCATGAGTGCCACATGTCTCTGAATCTCAGAGATGCTTCAGATGCTGCGTTTGACTTGAGAAGTATAAATGATAACAACCAGCATATTTAAAATAAATACATATTTCTATTCCACATTGCTGCATCACCAGCATTGTTTGGATGATTAGTCCAAAGAGTTGTGCAGAGCCACAGTCTGCACACTTTAACATATTTGACAGATTGCTTTACTGAGACTTTATGTTGCGTAATACTTTTTGAGGGCGCAGCTGAGCCGTGGAGCTTTATGTTTCACGTGTCGGCACTGTGACGTTCCGACGATTAAAGACCTCTCTGCACTTTGCTTTCAGACGACAGCAGTAGTGAGTCAGACTGTGAGTCAGATGGTGAAGGAAGCACCTGCTCCAGCAGCTCTGACTCAGATGTTTTTGACGTCATTGCTGAGATCAAGAGAAAGAAAGCTCACCCCGACCGCCTGCACGAGGAGCTGTGGTACAACGACCATGGGCAGGTTGGTGTCTCCTCAAACCATCTTCATCTCCATTTGTTCTACCGTCCACCTTTTGTTGTTCTGAGCAGCTCTCACAAAGTATTAGAAGTTGGGAGGACATGAAACATTTTCATTAATGCTTTCAAAGTCTTAAAAATGCCAAGACATGGGAAGTAGGATTTTCTGAATTGTCTTTCTGACGTTAACTGTAGAACTCCTGCTTTCATAATCTACACCAGGGGTTCCCAAACCTTCTGAGGCCAAGGCACACCAAACACCAAACACCAAGCCAGAACCTCAGGACACACCCGAGTTCACCCGAATCCCCTCTGTAACACATCGTATCACTGTCATCACTCTGAACATGTATGTAGTCCCTGTAAGAAGATGTTCTCCTTCACACTAGCAGAGAGCCTTTGATGTGTCACACTCTAATGTTTCCCACCATGCACAAATGACAGATTTCTTTTTTTTTTTAATGATTGTTTATTTATATTTAGGCCAAAGCATATAAGACCTATTGTTTCTATATTGTGAAATAAGTGTGTAGGACAAAGTACCCCCCCCCCCCCCCCCCCCTGAAATTCAAGACTTTTCTTTTTTTTTATATATATTCACAAGTCACTTTTCACCTCGACAGGTCTCCTTTATTAAATAAACTAATGTCATTGATCTCATTTATGTGCACGTTTCAGTTGCGTATTTACATTCTCTCCTCTGCTTCGCGAAGGGCGGAGCTCCGCTTCCAACCCCCCCCACACACGCACGCACGTGAGCACACACACTTACAGTCAGAGACCGAGCGGAGGAAAAGTAAGGAGAGCAGTACACCTAGAGGAAACACTGCAGTAAATAAAGCATCATTCATCACCTTGTGTTCAGTTAAATGCAATCGGCCTAATTGTTTAAGGTTCCCACGGCTCACCGGGATTTGTCTCGCGGCACACCATTTGGGAACCCCTGCTCTGTCCCAGAATGTACAGACGACAGTAGATGGCAGTAGATAATAGTGTGAATACAACGCTGTGAGTCCACCACGGGCCCTACGTGAAGCACATCCTGTGCATCTCTCTGCTCACTTGAAGTGGACTAAACGTACCGGCTGAAAAGCACAAATAAATGATATAATCCTCTTCAGCTAAATGGAACATCCACCCCAAGGATTCAAACGCGCAGTTAATGCCACGCTTTGACACACATTGTGCCGATAACGTTTAGTTTTCTTGGCAACAACAACACTGCTTTGATTTTAACACCCAAAGCAACACGTGCGCCATCGTTCACATGTATAAAGCAGCGATGCAGTTCTGCCCTCGTACATCGTGATGTAATACTTTGAGTTCAGGTCCTCCATCGCTGCAGTAGACGAGGCCGCTTGATATCTGATGTCTGAATACGTGATTGGGAAAGTGTTCAAAGATCATTGACGAGTTTGTTTGTTCAGAACAACGTAAAACTCCAGTGACGAAATGAAAGCGTGTTCTGCAGCCCTTCTGTTGTACATGGCAAGTAGCAGAAGCAGTTGTCTGATTTACGTATTTCCTCCCTGTCCAGATGAATGATGGTCCCCTGTGTAAGTGCAGTGCCAAGGCCAGACGTACAGGGATCCGCCACAGCATCTACCCGGGGGAGGAGGTATGACACGCCGTGAATAAATCCCCCTTTTTATAACCTTGACGTTGTGCAAGGACATTATCTAGTCCTCTTAACTGTGTTCTCTGTACGTTGAACATGTTCCAGTGAGGTAGGTTGTATCATCCTAAAGAAGCAGATAATGATATCGCATGTACATTACTGTAAGAGCTCGGGGGTTGATCTAAAGCAGTGACTCATCCATTTCTTTTTGCTGGTTTCTTGCCTTCCTCCCACGCAGATGCATCTTCAACTGAACAGCTTAACACGAACAACAAAGAATAGCAAATGTCATAGCTATGTTGTTTCCCCCTGTATGCATCATAGGTGTGATAATACACCTTTTCTATTGAAATATGCACATTTAAGGCGAGACAATAGAGGCATTATGCTTCCATAACACGTCTTCTTTCAGACTAAAATATCCCCAAAAAACACTTAAGTGTTTATTTTGCTACATTTTGTCCATTCACCAAACCTTCCACGTGCATTCCTCTCTGTTCTGAAGCTTTGCACCGAGGGCTTTGTTCACATGTCATTCACTGCCTCACTTAAATGTTTTTTTTCCACGCCTGTTGACGGTGTTTTCTGATTTCTGAAGTGATGCAAAGAGATCTCTAAAACTCTTTCACTCTAATATGGCAACAAAATGAATCAACACTGTTTATCTTCATCCAAGTCATGAACTGAGGACGTGTCATGCTGCTATATGTTTATGTTGACGCAGGTAAATGAACATCAGATGCTGGTACAGGTTGTCTGTAGTATAGTTCTACTCACCTGACACTTTGACATTGTTTGAAGACGGGAGAATGAACAGGAACAGGGCTCGCCCCCTTGTTAGTCAATTAGATGTTTTTCTGTGTTTATACTGTGTGTGAAATGTGACTGTATTGTGTCAAACATGGCAGGTGGCATCATCATGCAGAGGGTAACTACACACGTGTGTCTTTTTCAGCCTGTGAAACATTGTCGTCCAATGAACAACAACTCTGGGAAACTGTTCCACTACAGGATCACTGTGTCTCCTCCCACCAACTTCCTGGTATGTCTCTTTTGTCTCTGACCCTAAAAGGAGTTTATCTGATAACACAGAGCATCGTTCTGTTATTGTGTCATGCTAACGTACATTTGTACTCAGTATACGGCAGTAATATATATATATTTACCGCACTACAAGTGTCTGCCGTGTGTGTGAGTGCTGCTTGGTGTTTCAGACCGACAGGCCGACGGTGATCGAGTACGATGACCACGAGTATCTGTTTGAAGGCTTCTCTCTTTTCTCCCACGCTCCTCTCACCAACGTAAGCCGGCTTTGACTTGTTAACAGCGCAGGCGATGGACAGTGTGCAGTAGAATAGAAAATACTTTGTTGCATGCAAAGATTTGTCATTAAAAGGTTTTTACAACACGTCCACACGGGACGCGTTCAAACTAAACACACGACAGAAGAGAGCTGAATCAAGGTTAAGTAGATGCGCAATGCTGTGTGCTGAGGTAGCAGGCGGGGGTCACACAGTGTCATTTACTGATGGAAGGACGAACAGGTTTCTATACACTCCATGTTTCTCTTGGCACAGGGAACCTTTGCCCCGAGAGCAGAAGCTGAAAGTGATTATTGGAAGGGTGGCTGTTAAGATGGTTTGGATGTTGTGAAGTGTCCGAGGCACTTATCCACAGTCGCTGTGTTGCCCACAGTGGACGATGGTCAGCACGCCCCCAGTTTGGAGTACCAGACCGGGAGCAAAGCAATGTTCTTCTGCCGATCGGGCCGTCGGCAATTCGTATATTAGCCACCTACAAGAAGGCCCACCTAAAGAAAAATCAATATTAGTTTAGTTTAAGTGCAAACTAACCACTTCACCTCGCTGCGAGCCTCTCGTCCCTCAGATCCAAGCGTTTGCCGCTTTGAGCACCACAAGCCATCTAGTTCCTCTATATTCAGGACATCTGTAAGGTAGATGCCTCCAACACTCGCATCACAACAGTCTCGTTTGATATACTTGTAAGTCAGCCTTTGAGTGAAAACTCCACTCCCTTCCAATATTACTTCAAATGGGCTTCAGGGCTCCGGGTCGGCTCCTTTGCTGCCCGGCTCCTCTCTCACTGCGCTGACCTTGTCTCAGAGTCCTCTTAAACATTACATAGGTTACGACTTAAAAAGGAGCCTCTCTTGTGCCGGACTTTTATTCTGAGGAGGGAGTTTTAAAAGGGAGCGAGAAATCGAGAGGGGACCGCCAAAACCCCCACTTCTTGGAAATGTGTTCAAAGCGTGAATATTTCTGTGTCTGGATACACATGTGTGTGTCAGTGTGTGTGCGCGTGTCAGTCAGTGTGTGTGCACGCGTGTCAGTCAGTGTGTGTGTGTGTGTGCGCGCGCGTGTCAGTCAGTGTGCGTGCGTGTCAGTCAGTGTGTGTGCGCGCGTGTCAGTCAGTGTGTGTGCGTGTGTCAGTCAGTGTGTGTGCGTCTCCTGCATGTTTGAATAATCAAGGACTTGGTCAATATCTGCCTCGCTTGTAGAGAGCCCTGAGGATTAGGTATGATGTGAACTGGATCATTTAAGCAGCCCTTGTTAAAAGCGGGGTAAACGCTTCGTGGCAGTGTGGGGATTAGGGACCTTGGAGCGTGGCGATATTAGCCCCCCTGCTAGTTAGCCGCCAGGATGGGGAAAGAATGAACGTGGTTCCCAGGTTAAGCTCTTAAAAATGGACCCCCTGACAACAAAGGCTGTGTAACTAGGGAGATTAAACACAGAGGAGCAGGCTTATCTGTTTAGTGAGACTCGAGTTACTTAATTCCATGAGTCAGATGCACGTGTGTGTGTGTGTGTGTGTCTGTCTGTCTGTCTGTGTGGAGCCATGTGATCTACTGGAGTGAGCGTTTGCACATGTCTGGGTTTTTAAATGTGTGTGTGCATGTTTGTACTCGTTTCTTGACCGTACATACTTTGACTGTGTGTTTACATACTTTGTCTCTCTGTGTGTGTGTGTGTGTGTGTGTGTGTGTGTGTGTGTGTGTGTGTGCCACTGTTGGTGAGCTCCGCAGCAGAGATAGTTCTAATGAGTTTCCTTGAAACGCTGTAACCTCTGCCTAACGCCACGCTAATGAGTCGGCTCGTCCTTTCTTCTTCTCGTCCTCTGTCCCTTTCATCCTCATAGATTCCATTGTGCCGTGTGATCCGCTTCAACATAGATTATACCATCCACTTCATAGAGGAGATGACACCGGAGGTCAGTAAAAACCCCACTTTATCTCAAAGCTCTGTCTCACCCCCTTTTGTTTTCATCTCAAACGGCTGAGCGTGAGCCGCACGTAACCCTCGCACCTCGGTGCCTGGGTGAGCCAAGGTGCTAATCCTCGCAGAAGAGATTCCTTTAAACCTGCAGAGGTTGATTACATCGATAAGGTGGCTTATGTGATGAAGTTAAAGAACTGGATTTACTTATCTGTCATATCTACGTTACGTCTTTATGGCAGTGTGCTTGTGCTCCGCGCTCACTTAACACTTCCTGTCTCTGCCGTGTGCAGAACTACTGTGTCCAAGGCCTGGAGCTGTTGGCCAACTACTTGTTCCAGGACATCCTCGAGCTGTACGACTGGAACCTGACAGGTGAGAGCAGCTTCACCATTTACAAGTGATTGTCTCTTTCAAATTGTACGTACATTTGGTAATCCTCACACAGTCGGGGTGTAGCGAGACACTAAAGCTTTGGTTCATACCCCAGTTTAGGAGTCAGGGTACGGTGGGGGGGGGAAACCCAATTGCATAATGATGTTTCTTTCCAATTATTTTGAACAGACAGTGTCAAAGAAAGACAAGAAAGTCCTCCTGCTGGTAACTAAGGCAACATTTTGCCCACTGACTGTTTTTATTATAGAAACATATCAAACCCTTCTGTACGAACACTTTCCCATAATGCAACAGGTCACATTTAGGAGGCTGTGTGTCAGGAGGGAGAGCGGCTCGCACACTAATCACAATGTGTGTGTTTTGCACCTTGTATGGCAGCCCTGCCATCAGTGTGTGTGTGTGTGTGTGTGTGTGTGTGTGTGTGTGTGTAGGTGTAAGTGCGTGTGTGTGTAGGTGTGTGTTTTGCACCTTGTATGGCAGCCCTGACATCAGTGTGTGTAGGTGTGTGTTGCACCTTGTATGGCAGCCCTGACATCAGTGTGTAGGTGTGTGTGTGTGTAGGTGTGTGTAGGTGTGTGTTGCACCTTGTATGGCAGCCCTGACATCAGTGTGTAGGTGTGTGTGTGTGTGTGTGTGTGTGTGTGTGTGTGTGTGCGCAGGTGTGTGTTGCACCTTGTATTGCAGCCCTGACATCAGTGTGTGTGTGTGTGTGTGTGTGTGCAGGTGTAGGTGTGTGTTGCACCTTGTATGGCAGCCCTGACATCAGTGTGTGTGTGTGTGTGTGTGTGTGTGTGTGTGTGCAGGTGTAGGTGTGTGTTGCACCTTGTATGGCAGCCCTCTCATCAGTGTGTGTGTGCAGGTGTGTGTAGGTGTGTGTTGCACAAGTGCATTCAAGTTGGTACAATGAATTCTGGGTAATAATTGTCATGCAATAAGCTGATAGTGATTTCTCATTTCATCCCCAACGTAACGCTCCTGAAACTGAACGTGTGTGAAAGCAAAGCTCTCGCTCTCTTCCAGGGCCGGAGTTCGAGGCCCCTGGATGCCAGCGGTTCCACTTCATGCCCCGCTTTGTCCGATTCTTACCAGGTGAGACTCTGAACAGCCTGCAAGGAACCTGAATTGCTTTCTTTTCAGCGTGTCTCCCTCCGGCGGTCAGTGGTGACCTTGTTCAGAGAAGAAGAAGGATCTGCGGTGATGTTATTTGCGGTGTGATCGGTGGACCTGCCTGAGCTGCTGTGCCGCTGCGTGGTATTCATCTTTAATACACACGATGGTGCTGGTGCACTACGATATTGCCACAGTGTTTGTTATGACAGCCGTGCCACCTACCTACCTTTCCATCAAAAAAACAATTTCTCTCCCAGCTCTCCCAATTTAGTCGGCTAGAAACACTTATCTGCTTCTTTTACAAAAGCGCCAAAACAAAACCTGTCCGACGCAATGTTTGTGAATGGATCTGTAAAGAGAGAGCGTGAGCGGAGTCGGGGCGCTGCAGTGAGAGCATGATGCTGCTGCTGCTGCTGCGTTTGAAAGTTGCAGTGAGAGTGTGTGGGTATGCATTTGTTATTGTCTTAATGCATGTGCAGGAGTGAGAGGGGGGGGGGGTCTGTCCACGTGAAACACTCACAAATGGAGGTCAATCAATTTTGCATGAGCATCTATTAAACTGTCTGCGTTTGACCCGGCAGCTTTCTTTCTCTGCACGTGCATTTGTGTGCTGATTTCTTTGTGATGCCGTTTTAAATATTATTCCATACGCGTGTCTTATTATGTGCCTTCACGTATTGCATGACTTCTGACCTCGCCTCAGCGCCTCTGTTTACCTGTGCGGTTCCTGAACTGTGCGATTGCGATGCACGGGGACATTTCTCGCAGCGTGTAATCTTGGCTCACACACTCAGTTGGCAGAGGTGAGACTGGGTGAGACGCTTGTATAAAAACAAAGATTTTCTCCAACATCGGCCTTGATTTTGGGCCAGCGAGAGAATGCATTGTGCTGAAGCTCGCTGGAACAAAAGTCACGGCTCGTTTAATTCCACAAACTGTAGCTCTAAAGAGTTCTGCTCTTTTTATTTTTGAAATAACTTTGAATCTCTGCTGAGCTGCAAACGTTGTCGTGTTTCTATGCTTCTGTTGGTACATGCATTTCTTCCTGGTGTGTATTCATGCTCGTACGTTGTCTTAGATGGTGGGAAGGAGGTGCTGTCCATGCATCAGGTGCTGCTCTACCTGCTGTGCAGCAGCAAGCCTCTGGTCCCCGAGGAGGAGATTGCAGACATGCTGCAGTGGGAGGAGCTGGAGTGGCAGAAATACGCGGAGGAGTGCAAGGGCATGATCGTCACCAGCCCGGGCATGGTGAGGCCTCAGCTGCACTGTTACGACAGGTTGCCTCGTCTGCTCTTTCAAGGGCATTCGTCGGCCCTAACCCCTGACACTGCAGGAATAAGGCTGCTCCTGTGACATGAGCAACCTCTCCTATTATTCCCAAGGGCGTGTGCTGTCATCAACATTATTCGGGCCCAAGCTTTTATGTCACGATGAAGTCGGTTAACCTTCTTGTCTTGGCCCATATTTTAAAGGATGTACAGTAATTGTGTCTGGGTAAAGGTGAAGATGTCATTGCTAGCTAAAAGGTTGCATATGAACGGCGAATACGATTGTGTAACCTTTGGCGTGGGTGAGTTATCGAGTCAACTGCTCTTCCTGGCAGGACTGAAGTGTTTCTGTCGAGTTCCCACATAGGTGGGTGTGTAACAGTCTCCCATCCCCACACTGGAGTTAAAGATGGGTCTGCCAGTCAAACTAAGTTTATTAAAAAGGTCACACAGAGAGAGAGACTTACCCTGCGTGGTGAGAAAAGAACTTTCTGGAGCAATGGTCATCTTTAAGCTTAATAAATAAGTAAATAATAATTGAGAGGATAGAAGCAAGCAGAACTGTCTTAACAGTATAATGCATTATAATCTGCATTGATACATATCCACAATGCTTAATTATAATCATAACATGATTAATACTAATGACTTATTATAATACTTCCTATTTATTTTATCTCAATGATCAGTGTGTTTTAATTCCCATGGTTGTAATACATTATAATAATGTTTCTAAATCCAAAACACAAAGAATAAGAAAAGCGTTGTTATTATTATTATTATTATTATTATTATATTACTAATTATCAGAAGCTTGAAATGAATTAGCCGTCGATGGAACAAACATTTCTGCACGGACTTGTGATGGAAAGCGTTGCAGCTGAAGAGTTCTGAAACATGCGACGGCTTGTGACGATCAATAGAAGTCCTTTCAGAACAGTGTGATATGTGAAGGTCACGTGTACTGCTCCAAATGAAGCGGTCCCATGCCCAATCTACCACGCCACGCTCAAGTGATTATTTCACACAATGGCGTGGTCGTGTAACGACACAAATGTCGCCGGGCTTCAAACCGCTGCGGTGCATTGTTGGTAAAGAAGCAGTGTTTGCCTAAAGGCCCGTTATATCTGAAGGAGCGTGCACAGTGGGACCATCGCGCCCGTCCATCAAACCGGTCAAACCTGATTATGTCGCTTTAAAGGTAAAATCAAAGATGGCCGGCGACCTCTCGAATCAAAGTTTGTGTGCAGGCCATGATGAGCCACCGCGGCTAATGTCAAGGTGAGCCCGGCGCCATCTGTCGTGCAGCTCATCGCGCCTCGTGCTGCAACCCCTTCCTCTGATCTCACACAATGCCTGACAGGCTAACTGATGTGGGAGTCAGCCGAGGACATGTTGCGTGTCAATCTCCTCCCTGATGAGAGCGTCACCAGTGAGCTCGCCATCCCTGACATCACTTTGTCATTGTTGTGTGCACGCTGCGCGCCTCGCCTCATTACGCTCCTGTGACAGAAGACCCTCGTGTCCTGCAGTATTAGTTATCTCACATATTGGTAGCAGATGATTGAATGACTTGTGACTGCGTTGCTACTGTAACGTGACTCGCTGTACTCGCTTGTTTTACCCGCAGAAACCGAGCTCGGTGCGCATCGACCAACTGGACAGGGAGCAGTTCAACCCGGACGTCATCACCTTCCCTATCATCGTGCATTTTGGGATCCGGCCTGCTCAGCTCAGCTACGCCGGAGACCCTCAGTAAGATCACAAACGTGTACACACACACACACACACACACACACACACACACACACACACACACACACACACACACACACACGCATGCACACATAAATGTCAACCACCCTTTACGAGCGTCGCATGTGGAAGAGGAGGGGGGATAGACGGATAGATGGCGAATAGATGGACGAGCAAAGGAGTGGCGTGACATTTTCACGTGCGCCGTCACGGGTCCCAGGTTTCCGCTGGGTGCCTGCGCCGTGGGAGCCGCCGTCTGGTGAACAGTAATGCCACGCGCCGCAGGGCTGCAGTAGGGAATACTGTACTTTCCTGCTGCATAATTAACAAAAGCAGCGCATTAGATCATCTGAGCTGCGGTCCCCGAGGTGTTCAGAGAGAAGTGACAACACGGCTTCAAGCGCCAATCAACAGTCGGTACACAACTTGGTTTCCGCGCTCTCATTCTAAATTTAAACCCGTGTCTTTCCTTCTCAACTGGGATGTGTGCTGTCAATCACAGCAGGCAGGAAGAGGTGCGGGAGGGAAAGAGTGCGGATGAAGATGCAAACAAGGGGAAGATCATTAGGAAATCCATTTAGGCAGAACTAGTTTGCTTCCTCCCCTCGACTAATGTCCCCTCTCTCCTGCCGTCTGTCCGCCGAGCTCACTCAACCCCGTGCACCCTACTGCCATGTCAAACTCCTCAAAGCGGCAGACGACAAATTTATGGATGGACTGGGACATCATTAGCTGATGCAGAAACGAGTAGTAAGAGACCAATGGAAAGGATTTCCTACAACTGCTAATGATGCGTGCAGCGAGGGCAGGAGTCGGTGTTGATTGCGGCGATGCCACAGAGGGGGAGCCGTGGCCGCAGCAGCAGCATATATTAACTCAAGAGACTGAAGAGGCTGTGTTGTCTTCTTCCCTTCACACGGGACGCCTTCGAGTTCAGGGCCACTACTCGAGCTTCTCCACGGCTCCACCGTGACAGCTGAGGCAAGAATGATGACACGTCTGAGGTCAGGGGATGTAAAGGGAAGAGAGCAGGAGGGAACAGGACACAACCCCCCCCCAGCAAGAGGGATGAGACATGAGAGAAACACCATGAAGGATTGTGGGAGGGAGGATGGCCCAGCAGAAACACCATGTGGAAACATAAAGACAACTTTCACATATACACATGTGTGTGCTGTCAGTTTAAGTTGAGCACATCGTTTACATACTCAGCTGTGATTGCCCCCCCCCCCCCCCCCAGTGGCCGACAGTGAAGTAGTTACGCATCATCGTTTGTTCTTTGAAGCTCTGGTAGCTTGTTAAAGTTATAATGTGGTGGATTCCAACACTGTTGTTCCCCTCAAGTGTTTCCTTTACATACTTATGAGTAGACCGTCGGTGACCGTGTCTCAAACACAATCACTGTTTTCTCACTCGCTGCTGGTCTTCGCCGTCTTCGCCTCCCTCGCACACGAGGTGCCAAACATCGCAGGCGAAGTAGTTCTGCCCGCAAAGGTCAGGTCATGTTTAAGTAGAACAATTACAGCACATTCACATAACATGTTTGAATGCCATGAAGCCAGAACTTTAGCAGATAGATGAAGCCAGCCATGCTGCAGATACTATTCCTGAAAAGGACTAGAGATGGGGGGGGGGGGGGGGAAGAGAGGAATGGGGGGGGGGGGGGGGTTAGAAAGAAAGAGGCAGCATATGCTAATGAAAGCATGTGCAGGGAGTGGCGAGAGCCGCCGCACAGCTACCCTGAGAGCGCACAGCGGATCTGTGGAAAGGTCATTGGAGCGGATTGGGGACGAGGGGGCCTCCCAGGCTGGGTAGACTCTCTCTCTCTGTCTCGTGCTCTCTTACGTCCTCTCTGTCTCTCGTCCGCTCGCTCAGGCTGCTTCAGTGCGGAGGTGGTGGTGAGCTGATAATCGGGGCGGTAAAGCCGCCTCATTCCCTCGTCTCAGTCTCTAATGAAGTCCCCACCATTAAAGCTCTGTAATTCTTCTATTCCACGGTACACCCCCACTTCCCTCCTTTCCCTTCCTTCCTTGCTCCCTTCTCGCTCTCTCTTTCTACTCCTTTATGCCTCTCTGCCTTTCTCTCTGTCAATGCACCGTCCTATCCCCCAAACCCCCACCACCTCACCCCTCCATCCCACCAATCATAATTGAATAACTCTGGGTAAATGAGGAGAAACTCTCCTGAATGGGAGCAGAACGGTCACACTCGGCCCTCAGTGCATCAATCAGGAGGTCTGATTTAAAAAGAGAGAGGGGGGGGGGGGGGGGTAGGTGGTTAGTGTGATGGCTACATGTCACCTTGCCGATAACTCTCTGCCTCTTTTCAGATGCAAATGAGAGCAAAGACAATGGGGTCTTACCGAAAATGAGAATTATGAGGTTAGGAGATAACTCTGGATCCATGCGTCGTGACTGACGGCTTGTCAAGAGAAGGGAAAAATAAGACCGTTAGTCGGTCTGTGTGTGGACCCCTCCTTGTAGTGAACGCCTGACAGACAGAATCTTGTGTCCACTGCTCTCACACACACGAGCAGCTAATGCAATAACAGCCACAGGCAACTGTTACATTATGTTTAATGTCGGCCGAGCTGCCGACAAAATATTGATGTGCTGTTGCAAAGCAGGATAGCGAGGGGGAGATGGACTGCCGTCAGCCTGATGCCTCCCTGTTCGCAGGTACCAGAAGCTGTGGAAGAGCTATGTGAAACTACGCCACCTGCTGGCCAACAGCCCCAAGGTCAAGCAGATTGACAAGCAGAAGCTGACACAGAGAGAGGTGAGTGAGACACTTTGGTCATCTTTTTTCTCTTCCTGTTTCTCTTGTCTCACACACATAACAAGTGACCTGCACTTGTTATGTGAGTGCGATGCAAAGTGCTTTCAATTCAAATGTTTTGGGAGCTGATTTCCTGCAGATATGAAAGGTTACGCTGAAAACACTGGAGCATCTGCAGAAACTATTCCTTTTATTCCCGCTGTGCACATTCAAAATGTTGCTCATCTGAAAGTCCCTGCTGGACGTCAGAGTTATTGCCTGAAAGTATCAAAGATCCTGTTTCACTAAAGTGACTGACAGGCAACATTGCTTTGTTGTTACCTCGCACAAATATGAATTATGGATATATAAGACGAGATATGTTATCTGTTGTAATTCAGATGTATAGTTATTTCAATTACATGACTAAGTCTCCTCTTCATCATTCCCATAATGAAGTCCAGAGAATACAGAACACTTCGTTGGGAACTGGCCTGACTGTGGACACGTGGACACGTGGACACGTGGACAGTGTCAGCCGGCACCACCTTCGTCTTTAGTCTCCAGAGGGTGGCGTAAAGAGCAACCGAATGCCGAGCAAACATTTTTAGGCCACCAAAATGTTACAATTAACTTTAAAGAACTGCAAAAGCACTTTGAAAGAGTTTGAGTTCAAAGACGAACACACGGAACACACTGTGGTTTACGGCGCTCTTCAGAGCGGGAGGTTGCCGCGTGTGTTTGACAGATTGCTCGACAGTTTTTGATGCTTCTCTACTTTCTTTACTTCCTTACTGTTTTACTTTCACTCCACTTAATAATGCATCATTTAGATGAATATGCAGCTCAGAATAAAACTGCTGTCACTGCTCTCTTGAGCTAAGTGTGAAGGTCAAACCCCCCCCCCGCTGGGGGAAAGGTTCAGATTCGGTGAAGTAATGACCACGTAGCAACAGGGAATGGTAGCGTTCAGGCGCTGTGTGTGTGTGTGTGTGTGTGTGTGGCCTGAAGAAGCAGAGGCTTTGTCCCGCTGTATCTCTGGTGCAGGTACGGCTGTGACTGCTACAGTACACACAGCTTACTCTGGTCCGTTTGATACACTCTGAACCAATAATGAGTTAGAGCTCAATCAGCCTGTTTCCCAGGTAGCTCAGCAAAGCTCTCTGGCTAACAAGCCCTGACAATCCTACTGTCAACCTGCACTGGAGCAATTAGTGAACCCCAAACACACACACACGCGCCGGGCCCATCAGACTCCACCACAAGCGTTTGCCACGTCACTGTCTCTTCACTGCAGTGGGAGTGTGGCATCGCTACTTATTTAACGCCCCAGGGAACACTCCAGCTTCCTGTGTAAATGCTCTTTCAGCGATTGACTTAATGTCTGTTTATTTTCTGATGGGCGTTTTCCAGCAATCCTCCCGTCGGACGTGTTCGCAGCGACGTCGTGCTGCTCCAACTGGCTCTCGGCTGCCTCTGTGCTCCGCGTGGACTCAGAGCTGCGTGCAGAAGGCGTGCAGGTGGAGCCGGTCTAGCGTACATGCAGACCGTGTGTCAAACACGCCGACGGATATCGTTTATCATTTTATGTTTTTTGGATGATTTTGCATTCAAAGTGAAAGAATTTGATTGTTTTTGTTGAACAGTCGTCACATGTGTTCTGAAACGCTGGTGTGACTGTAGTGAAAGTGAACGTTGCTTTGCTCTCTCTTATCTCTGATTTGAATAAGTGTTCAGCGTCTCTGCCGTGGCGGTGAACTCGGCTTCTTCTATCAGCTCGGCGTACGTGGATTTGGGGATTTTCTCTGATTCTGCTTTGCAGATTTGACCGAGCTCAGTCGAGCTGTACGAGGAGCATCTTTGAAAAGCCATCTACAGAATCTACAGAGTTTTCCCGTTGGTTTCAATTCCAGCCGTCAGCCGGGCCACACGAGAATGCAACACTACAGGCTCAACACGCATGTCATTAAGAAACTATGCAGTTATATGTTGGCTTGCTGTTAAGTGCATTGTTTACAGTTTGATCTTTTCTCACCGTTGAGACTTTCAGCTGTAAATGCAGCTTCTTTAATCCTCCAGCTCTTCGTTGCTCAGACATTGTGAACAACAGAAAAAGGTCAAATCTTCTAAATGGATCTCCAAAACTCAACCCAACTTTATTGATATATTTGGCACCTTTCATAGAAACCTGCAGCCCACAGTGCGTCACACACACACACACACACACACACACACACACACACACACACACACACACACAAAGACAAAACAACTAGAATAAATACAATCTTGCAAAACAAAAAAAAATTGCCACAATAAAAAGGCGAAAATCAATTAGCAAACGGCAATAGAATGAAAATCAAATAAACACCGGAGATAAAAAATAATGTTAAAACCAATGATTAAAGCTTAAAAACTGGGGCTATAAACATTTTTCTAAATTAAAAGCCAGGTAAAAAAAGATCTTTAATTTCCTTTTTTTATTTATTTATTTTTCACTGAGCTTGCGATTCTAATATCCAGAGGCAGTAAGATCCACAGTTTAGGGGCATAAAAACAGAAGGCACTCTCGCCGGCACTTTAATGGGACGCATAAGGAACATTTGCACACAGCAGTTGAGGAAAATCTGTCATGTAGGGAAGAGAAAAATCATTTAACTTCCTTGAACTTTTCTAAACCAAACGCAGGTATCCAGTGCCGTCGGACGCAGAGTGGGGAGGGATCCGTTTCCCTTGTTCTAGTTAAGACGCTGCCTGCAGCATCCGAAACCAGCCGTACTTTTCTTTCTATAATCCAATGAAGAGGGAAGTGAAACGGCTAGTAATAAGCGTGCGAGTAATTCAGCACGAGTTAACAATGGTCTGAGGAAGCACACGTGCAACAAATGTGCATGGATTTCAGACGGTGTCTTGACCTCAACCTGATCCAACGCACGCACTCCTCTCCGCAGAAGATATGTCTCCGTCTGACCAACAGAAAGTCTCTCTGCCTCTTCTTCCTGCTCAATTGTTTACTTTTTTGTACTTTTGTCCAATTCCTGACCCCGTCGAGAGCCTTGCATAATCATATTATTTACATATCATTTGCTGTGATTACTGCTTTCCATATACAGTGGCTGGCGGTCCACGGGAAGATGTGCAGTGTGTGTGGTTGTGCGTGCGGTGCGCGTGGGCGAGCGTGTTCACTTTGATGCACAGTTCAAAGTAGGATGGCATTATTTATTCATGCCTTTGTTGTTCTTATTTCCTCTGAGAGTCAAACATTCCTGCCGTTCCATTTTAGGCAGAGCGTGGCTAACTCAGACAGTCGATGCATCTCAGTCGAACGAAGCACATTCAACACGCCGCGCATTAGGAGGTGCAGTCTGTCAATACATCTTCCATCGCTGTTGTTCTTTGTAAGCCCCCCCCCCCCCCCCCTCTCCCAACTGCATTTCCAGTTATTTGCTGTAGGTCTGACATGATGTGTGTTTGTGCAATGATTCCTGCTGCTGCAGGCTCTTGTGTGAGGGTCCTAATGGGCTGACAGGTGCCTTGGCTCTTGGCTCTTGACGACTGGAAGTGAAGCCTCCGTATCAGCCTTCCCCCCCCCCAGCAGCCCCGCTGACCCGCTGCCGTGCTTCAATTAGCCAGGACCAGCAGGGCTGTCACTGCCCCTGTTGCTCCTGTCCACAGCTGTACTGTATTTATGTCATGCTATGGAGATTTCAGTTTATTGCATGTTGCCAGCCTTTCTGTTGGGAGGGGGCGAGTGCGGGGTGGGGTTTTGAGGACGGGAGCTGTCCCCGAAGGCTGTGCTCCGGCAGATCAATAATTGACTGTATGATTGTTTGGCAGGAAGCTCTTCAGAAGATCCGTCAGAAGAACACGATGCGCCGTGAGGTGACAGTGGAGCTCAGCAGTCAGGGCTTCTGGAAGACTGGCATCCGCTCCGACGTCTGTCAGGTAACACTCGTCAGCCGTGTGCACGCACAGAGACACCGACGCACGCACAGAGACGTTCTCGTAGCTCTAATCCGTCACACGTTCAGATGTTCGTACGCACAGATCTACACGCACTCACTTGCACAGACACACACACTTTTACATAACGTGACTAAACGGTGTAAATGCAATAATGTTCATTTAAGTAAGAATAAAATCCCTTTTGTTATGAATATAGGTGTCGCTGTGGTGGGGCAGCAACACATGTTTCATGGTCAGAAGAGTCAGAAACGTAATCATTGATAAATGACTTCAAACAACGACTGGAGCGCGTCAGGCAGAGGTCGTGTTCTCCGCACGCTCACATATTGCCCACCCGCCTGTAATCCGTTGTTGAGACTGAATCTGAGATCATGCTCTGATATCTGTAGGAGTCTGCAGCAGCCTGACCAGGAACAGCCCTCCAAGTTATCAATAGAACATTTAAATCAATTGTAAAAGCCAGTGAGTGCCTCTTCAGGGCAGCGCAGCACTAAGTGCTGTGGTCCTGTTTAATGGACAATCCTGTCTGATTACGTTCCTGCTTCAACTCTACTTCTCTTCACTGACATGCACACGCTTTGAGTTTTAGATGTTCTCGCTAAACGTGTGCTAACACTGTAATACACCGCCATTGTCTTTTACATCTGCACATGCATGCGGCACTTCCACTCAGTCGGACACGGACCAGAGCTCGCCGCACAGCCGCAGTCAGAAACTCGGCTTCTGACCTTTCCTCACGTTGCGTCACTTCTCCAAGTGTCCAACTCCGCGTGAGGAAAGTGGACTCCTGCAGAGCGGCGGCAACCACTACCCTTCATTAAGCGATGTCTCAGACCTGACGTTTAATTTATACACAACTTCTCCACCACTCAGTCTGGCAAGAGCGACTGCACCGTTGTCTGTCTTCATGCACCGTTGTCTGTCTTCATGCACTTGTTAAGAGCAAGAAAGAATCTCCATGTGGTCCACGTGTTCTCTCGAGGGTAGTGGGGACAACGTGCAGCTTACAGTTCCATGCGTGCACACGAGTTGGCGTAGGCGGGCCCTAATGAGACTTGAACCACAACCTTGCATGTGTTAGTGCCGCGCTGTACCCTCTGACATACAGAGCTGCATTTTGTTCATGCATTTGTCCGTAACGAAAAGGGGGCTGGTATGCTTTAGTTTGTAATTCTTTTATTTGTTGTCTATTCCAATATCTTCTGCCTGTTACTCAGAAAATAATTGCCATCATCTTTTCCTCTGAACAAACCCCCGACGCCTGTACGCGGCGAGGATAGCCTACAGCCGATGCTCATCCTCACATTTGGAGAGGAGAGTTCTAGCCCTCTCTCACAGCGAGGTCTGGCCAACGAAAGATCCGATCCATAATTGCCGCCCAATTATATTTGCTTCGAGCTGTACTGCTACGGACTAATTGGCTCATGAATAATTTGAGTTCGAACTGCGGCGGTACGCTCCGCACGACGTGCGTGTGACACGGGCCAGATGTAACCGCACGACCTGACCCGTAGTTTCTTGATTCTAAAAGCAAGCCACTCTATCCGGAAACAAAAATCAGCCCCCTCGTTACTGACGTCGCTCGGCTACGCCAAGGTTGTTTCACTTGAAGGGCTCTTGTGAAGGGTCAGGCTGCACCTTGGGAGGAAGGGGTTTATTTATTTATTAATGTTTAAAAAGAAAAAGTTTGTATTCAAATGTTTATTTTTGGGTTCGATGCCGTTTCTCTGCTTTGTCCTGCTGCCTCTTTGTGTCCCTGAACACATCTGAAGGCTATCGGTCAGCTTGTTTGCTCTTCCACATCAAATACAATAAGTGTGTGTAGGTGTTTGTTCACTGCATTTAGTAATACGCTTCACGTCGCTCTGACTACAGTCAGGCTGCTATGCAACACATGCATGGCGTGGGAACCAGTTGGGAGAACCACTTTATCACATTCCACTTCATTAAATGATGCATCCAGTTAAAATGCAATTCTTTAAATCAACGCTGGTCATCCTTCAGCCGAGGGAGAAGAACATTCAGGCCGCTGGTCCGGTTGGCCGGTGTCCAAGCTGCCCGAACATCACCCGTGACAGTAAATTAGACATTCCCCACCTTTTTAATTAGCAGAGTATCAACTCCAACAGCCCCCACTTCGCTTCTCTACGCGCACACATGCTCAGTCACTCCGGCAGTCATCAGAACAGGTCAGGAGCTGTGGACACGACCGGGTCCTGGCTTTGTTAATTGGCTGCTTAACAAGGCCTGGGGAGTGTGTCACCACGGCCCCCGCGATGGCCCCAGGGCTACGTGGCAGCGCCGCTTGTAGCCGCCGGGCCTCCGGCTCACCCTCCCCAGCAACACTAATTAAAACATGCATGGCTCCCTCCTCTCTCATCCGGTGGCACGGGGTTAATGTGTGTACACCAGCCTTTCCTACACCACCACTCCGACTGGCTGACTTGATAAGCCCCCCACTAATGATTGTGTAGATTGGCTCTCTGACTGTCAGACTAATTTGCTGACCACTTTCCACGGTTGACGTTCACTCTCCCTCTCCGTGTCACATTACCTCGCCGCTCTGTGCTCCCCCCTCCCTCACTCCATTTTTCACTTTTCTTTCACTTTGTTGCACTGCAACTTTTCCTTTTTTAATATATGAGGGTCAGAGGGGGGGCTGTCAGTGTTTGTCCAAATGTAAGTGTGTCAACATGTCGAGATGGGCTTCGATTTGACTGTCCTGTCCAAATGTGAATTTCCCTCCTCGCTGTCATTCCCTCTCCCAGTGCAGCGATTGAGTTTTTGATTATTTCATCTCTCTGTTGCAGAGCACCACTTAATAAATAATGACCGACTGATTGATTTCTCCCTGCCTGTTCCCTCTATCAACCCCCCCCCCGCACATTCTTTCTCGCAATCTCTTCATCACAATTTCTCTCAAAACACTCTCCTCTCGCGCTCCTTTCATATAAGGCATGATTCTTTTTCTCAGTTTCTTCCCCTTCTCCAATTGTGTCTCCCTTCGCTGCCTTCGCTCTTGCCCTTTTTGACAACTCTGTGTGTTCTCCACAGCACGCCATGATGCTGCCTGTTCTCACTCATCATATCCGGTACCACCAGTGTCTGATGCACCTGGATGAGCTCATTGGCTACGTCTTCAAGGAGCGCTGCCTCCTCCAGGTAAGGCGCACAGTCACGACAGCAACTGACTTACAAAGTGATGCGACTCTACGCCCCAACTCCAAGCTGCATTATTTAAAGGCTGCCAGAGTTGATAACTAACAGGGTAGATATGAGTAGGCAAATCCCTGCAGTTCTTTTAGACAGCGTGCAATCTACAGCCGGTTAGATAGCCTGATGTAAAAAGTTTTGTGCAGGGGCTTCTTGTGCGCAGTCATCCAGGGAGGCAGCGTTTGCCTCATTTCTGTGCCCATTCCACCTCTGCAGGAATAGTTCAGGTGGAAACGGGGGCTCAGGAGTCAACTAAGGTAACCCACACACCGGCCTGAGTCATATCTCTGCAACGAGCCGCTCTGGTCTACTGTGAGTTGCAGTGACAGTAGTCAGGACAACAGCCTCCTCCGTAATGCCAGCGCTCCCCTGTCAGGTCTGCAGCCTCAAGCTGTGTACTCTTGCAGCAAGCCCTACGGCTGCCTACAGCATTATTGAAGAGCTGTCATAACCTGATACATTAGAAATCAATGTGTTGTAGCCTATACATAGTTAAAGAGGGGAAGGATGCATTAGGATTCGCTCAAGGCTCTGCGTGTGTCTGTGTGGCATGACTGCTCATGACTCTGGCTCCGTTTTAGGTGCGGGGGATTTGCACGTATTGATCAACAATTGGCCTTTTTGTCGTTTGCATAACGACGACCTGTCATTATAAATGTTAAAAAGGGAACACTGACCCGCTGCGAGGCCACCCGCCGGCCGACGAGCTGCATGCCTTTCATCGTGGAGAGGCCCATTTGAGCTTGACATCTCCGTCTCTTGGGGAGAAGTTAATGGATTTGTCCCCCCCCCTCTCATTCAATTCCTTCATCTTCCAAAAGAGACAAACAAACAAAAGAAAAACAATCAGTTTGATCATGACAGCTCGCATACAGGCCTCTGCAGTGTGTGTGTTACCTGGCTGTCTGTCTGCATCACAATTCTATCCACTGAGGTGTTAACACCATGACATCGCTGTTTGTGTGTGTGGATGAAGCCAGGGCTGTCAGCAGTTCAACACTACTGGGTCTGAAATGGCCCAAGTAGGGAGCCATCATTCCTGGGCTTACAGTACCTTCCTCTTCTCCACGCACACACACGGACACATCAGCGACACAGCACACACACTTTCTGCCCAGAGTTGGACAGAGCGGCTGCGACGGTGCAATGGTGCTCGTTCAGACGAGTATTCTACTGATTATTTAAACGGATAATAAACACATAGCAACAGTAAAGACCCGACAACTTATTAGTTTTTCTTTTTAGAAAAATCCAATATTAAATCTGGATATCAAATTGTATTAATAGTCAAACTCGGCATAGTTTTAGACATATTTGAACATTTTGAACACGGTCCTAATGAGACGGTGTGGGTTCTACTTAAAGAAGTGTTTCTTCAGAGGAGCAGGACTCTGGCTGTCGCTCTGGGTTTGGGACCGTTGAATCGGTATTCAGAATGAGAAGTTGTGTTCTGGCTTTGAAGGGTAATGAGCCGTACTCCCATTAAAGGCATGAGACTTTTATATTTTGCTTAGAAGAGATGAAAGCGGCAGATCAACCGGGTTCGGTGGGTCTGTACGGAATCAATGCTTGTTTCCAGCTCGCTCTCTGTAATGTTTTAATGAAAGCATATCTGTGAGCAGAACATATGTCGTAAGTGTATGATCACTAATACTTCGCATATTCATTCAGGAAATCCATAAGAGCATCATTTGATTCTCTGCAGCAACACACCTGCTATCTGAGTCCAGGGTTGAAATGTGATCCTGGCACGAGGCAACGGAGAGGCGGAGCCTCGGCCCTTTGAAGCTCCTCTTCTGAGAGCCTCCCTGTTAAACATTTAACATTTAAAACTTGGGGGAAGGTGGGGGTGGGGTTGGACAGACATGTGTTCATGGTCTCCACATGCTCCCGCATCCCCACATCCAGCAGACCCTCGTAATCATACTCGGCCCCCTGTTGCTTCACCCCCGTCCCTCACTTTTGACCCATGCTGACAGAACGAGAGGCATCACAGAGAATCTCAATAATTTAACCGCACAAGTCCTCGGCCCCCGGCTCTGATATCGCAGGCTTTTGTTTGTGTGCCCCCCCCCCCCCCTTGACTGCGGCTGTGACTCTGTGCACCAGGGTGTTTTATTTGCTTCGTTATTTATGGGGATGCGTGCCCAGCCTTGTGATCGAGGTGTCGACGTGTTTCCTGTAGCGATGGCCTGAATACCATTTTGCAGGCTTAGAATATTTGTTTGTATCTTTGAGCAGATATTTGGATATTCCAAATGTTGCATATTATGTAATAATGCAATGGTACACATTTAAATGGGGGCTGCGCTAACAGCAAATACCAAAGTTAGGGGGCAGTGCTAAGGCTTTTGTTTTACTTATAGCACATTGTTCTCCACGTGAGCTCTTTTACATTGAAAGGATACATTTTTCGATATTTCAAGTGATTCCCGTCTGTTCCCTCTTTTCTTTACCCCCCCGAGTCGCCACTCACCTGTGTGTGTCAAATAATGCAGCACACGGTAATAAAGACATTGCTGGGTGCTGTTTGCTGAGCAGGCAGTTTCCCTGCTCGCAGGTTGGAGAACACTCTTTCCAGTCAAGTGTGCCGCTCTCCACTGAGCGATGATGTTTATTCCCATTTAGCCAAAGGCAGTTGAGCTGCAGCTGAGGCAGTGATCACTAAATCCAAATCCCTGCGATACTTCACGCCGTCATTCTGT
Organism: Cottoperca gobio; assembly: GCF_900634415.1. Taxonomy (NCBI): domain Eukaryota; kingdom Metazoa; phylum Chordata; class Actinopteri; order Perciformes; family Bovichtidae; genus Cottoperca; species Cottoperca gobio. The sequence continues at coordinate 1,108,333 of NC_041374.1, read as the reverse complement.
CGACGGGAACAGTTGCAGACGTCATTCCTCCAAACAGATTAAAAGCCAATACTGTTGTCGGATGTCGTCTTTGACTGTGAAGGACCTGCCGTGTTTACAGAATAACTGATGTATTTTTCTTGACGAGTTTCCCGCAGAGTACCCAAATCTGTAGTTGAGGCTGTTTAGTAGGTGGTCATCGACTTGTGTCCGACACGGCACAATGGGGGGAGTTGAATGTGGAGCCAGACGTGGTGGTTGTTGTTATTTATTTTATCAAACTGTCAACGCGGCGCTGAGAACTGCTAGATTTCTGCTCGTGTCATGTCAAATAACTTTAAATAAATGCCGTTCCTTCAATAACCACAAAAAGGAAAATACAATTGCTGTTGAATGCGTTGCCTCCGTGTTCAAGGCTACAGCGCTGACGGCCTCTCGAGCAACTCTACATATTGAAACCTCTCTGTTAACGTTTTACATGTATATCTCATTGGAGCTTGAAATTGATTTGAAGTTGGCAGAAAGGAGACAAGCATTTTGAAAAGCAAGCCCAGGGGGGGGAGAGGAGTTGGAGTCTTTTTTTTTTTTGGGCTGAGATTAACATTCTCCTAATGTAAGATTGATAAAAGCTTGACATATCCTACAGAGCGCTATCTTTCGCCTTTTTCTTCCCCCCAGCACATTTGAGATGTTCAGCCACAGCAGTCTCTCTAGGCACAGCAGTTTCCGTCTTCTTTTCAAACAAAGCTGAATGTCGACTAATACGTTTCCTTCAGGGTCATATTACCTTAAAATCCCACTTTTGCCTCTTTACAGGTTTGGAAGTTTAAGTTATTAATTTCACTTCACTGTGACAGAGAGGCAAGAGGGAACTCTCTTTCGGTGGCTCGCCTGAATGCAGCTCCCTCTTCTTTTCCTTTGAGCGATTGTGGATCCAACGTTATTGGACTTGACGAGTGTTACCGTTTGTAATTGGACAGAAAGAGGGAACGCATCCGGCTCTGGAGCGTTGTCACATGGCCTCGTGTTGGGACATGTCAGTGATGTCTGGTTTGTTTTTGTTGCTCAGGACCTTTTCTATAATCGGTGATCGGCTTTAGCTCCGCCTTCTAGTATCAGAGCAGCGCTCGTTGAACCTCCACTGAGGTGGTACCATTTAAAAAGTACCAGGTACTATTCACAAGCCTTGCTAATGGAAAACAGAGACAAGAGTTGAGTTATAATAGTTCCTGGATCATCAGCAAGCTCTACCTTTAGAACCAGAGACGTTCTGAGAGGCAGACAGGCAGCACAGGACCTACTGATAATAAACTGGTTGCTCTCCCTTTGTTGAGAAGTGTTACCTTACCCTTCTTACCCTTACCTCCCTTCTTCTCTCCCCCAGCTGGCCATGACTCACCCCAGTCACCACCTCAACTTCGGTATGAATCCTGATCATGCCCGCAACTCCCTCTCCAACTGTGGCATCCGCCAGCCTAAGTACGGAGACAGGAAGGTCCACCACATGTACATGAGGAAGAAGGGTGGGTCATTTTATCCCATGTTAACGTTCTTTCCCCCGTCTCGTTTCTGTTCTTACTGTCAAGTGACCACTCCTGTCTGCTCTGCTCCCTCACCTCCCTTACCTCCCTTACCTCCCGTTTCAGGAATCAACACATTGATTAACATCATGTCTCGTCTGGGCCAGGATGACCCCTCCCCCTCCAGGTAGGCCGCCTGCGGGCACGTATCTGTTCATGCTATCACTGACCACAGGAGCAATCAAAGGGACGATCCCTGTGATTAATACACCCGGCAGGCCTGCTGACAAGAAAATTAACTTTAACTGTGAAAGGAAGGGACATCACAGGGGAAATGGAATGAGCTCATTTTAAGGGCAACGGCTACTTATTATTAAATGTGAGCTGCTGTTGTTCTCGGAGCGCCGATCAGGTCAGCAGCACTGTGTCTGTGTGTTTGTCCATCTGTCTCACTGCTTCTTCAACTGTCTCCACGTCTCCTCCCGTCTCCTCCCGTCTCCTCCCGTCTCCTCCCGTCTCCTCCTCACTACCAGGATCAATCACAACGAGAGGCTGGAGTTCCTGGGTGACGCCGTAGTCGAGTTCCTCACCAGGTAAGAAAGCGCTCGTTAATCTTTGATAGACACAACCGCTAATTGAAGCCGACTACAACACTTCAGCCTTTCTTCCCCCCCCCTCCTTTAATTTCTCACCCTGTCCCTCCACTTCTCCCTCTCTCTTATTGTCTACATCTATCTGTCTGTCACGAGCGCGCTCCATACTTTGGACTCATTCAAGACAGTGATCTACTGGTAATTGGAACTGGGATGTATTTTTTTCTCCCTTAAATTCGCCATGACAACTTGCAATTAGCTGTCTGGATGCTGTTATTGACTCCCAGGTGAGCGCATACGTTGCTGTCCGGCACTTATCTAAGCACAGTGCTAATTATACGTAGCTATTATTAATCTCACACAAGCTCCCCGCTGCACCTCCTCCTCTGAGTGGATATTACTACATGGGAATATAAGAGAAGGGCTCTCTCTCTCTCTGGCAGCAGGGCGTAGTACTTACATAAGTTAGCAAAACGGAAGAATATATTTCTTTATCTGACTTTCATTTGCCAAACAGCATATCGTCTACTGCCAAAAGCTAATTTGTAGCCGTGGATGCCAACACTTTCACAACAGTGAACACTGATGAATGAATTAAAGTGTAATAGGAGGTGACACTGGGTTACACAGGACGCCGCTTTAGCTCCTTGTGCAGCAGGAACAGTGTTACACAGAAGGTGCTTAGCCTCTGTTTCTCTGGTTATCTTTGGCCGTGTTTAGCCTCTCTCCCTCCTTCCTCCCACTTCTTCCTTCTTTGATTGTTAGCGTCTGACGAGACATGCTTGGCCTACGCTCTGGCCCGCTGAATTATTTAGCAGCCTCTTGTCCAGTTAAATGGCTACAGCAGATCCAGCTGCCTTGTGCACCTCCAGTGCGCGCTGCCCTCAGAGGCTATCTGTGCCTCTGCTGTCCAGCCAACAGAATATTTTGCACATTTGAATAGCCCCAACACAGGGACTTAGTGTTGAACAGAAGGGGTTACAGCATCGTTTAAAAAGAAAAAGAAGGGTCGGAAGATGATGTAAAAAAAATAAGTCTACTTGCAATATTTGCGATCCTGTTTCTGAAAAAAGTAAATATTTAATTAGAAGTTATTAAAGCTCAGGTACGTTTTTCAAATAGTAATGATTAGCAAGATAAAAGCCGTCTCTGGAATTGCATTAAAAACACTTTTTATTTTTACGCATAAATGGATCTCATAAGTTTCAGAGTTAAGAGAGCTTCAGCTTTTATGTTCACTTAATGATCCTGTATTGTTCTGCTGTCCGTGGGGTCGATGCATTAAAGGCCATGTTGACGTCACAATGCTACGTAGCCAGTTAGCCACTTTCTGCGACTGACACTTTTGCCTGCAAACCTCAGTCTCTGCTCTAATTATTTTTCATTACACACAAGTGGTTTTTAATAATTCCAAGTGCTTTGTTTTCACACTAAGACCACAATACCCTGACAAATAGACCTCTCATGCATTTGGAAAACAGAACACCACCTGCTTTCCTCTCTTTGCATTGATTAGAAATGACTGAATTAAATGGCCTGCTGTAATTCAAATGAAATCAAATGATACGCCGTGGTTAGGGAGACGCTGGACCGTAATGAAAATGGAACCTGCTCGCCCGGAACCCAGCTGTGGAACTACTGAAGCGTCTGCGGCCATTTCTGGGTTCCAACACAGACCTGGAAGGGCTTGAATCTCTGGGAAATTAATTAGGCGCTCTTGTCAAAATCGGTAAATGCAGGCAATTTAAACAAATATCTAACCGTTTGTACCTGACTACAGTTCAGAAAGTTGAACATCCACATTTCTTCATTACACATCCTCTTTTTGACTAGATTTACCACTTTTACTGTTGTTTTAAGAATAAAACAACGGTGTTATCTTTGTATTCATGAAATAAATAAATGCCCTGACAAAGAAAAATAGAATATTCTCCAGGGTTCCTGCCGATCCTTAAAAAGTCTTAAAATGCATTAAATTCAGTCATCTAAAAATAAGGCCTAATTATTATTAAAATGTCTTAAATCAATCTTTCAAAGACATGGGAAGTAGGCTTTTATGAATTGTTCCTGTTGATGTAAAATCTATTAAAAAAACAAAAGCGTTGCATTAAGGTCACACAAATCTAGATCGTGGAGAAATTATGTGTAAAATTGGACTTAAATTTCATTAAATCTACTTTGCCTTGAGCTGAAGGAACCTTGTTCTCAATGACATCCAGCGACTCGTTCAACTGTTCTAATCTGCTTTCATTCATCTGTCCACAGTGTCCACTTGTACTACCTTTTCCCCAGTTTGGAGGAGGGCGGCCTGGCCACCTACAGAACCGCCATCGTACAGAACCAGCACTTAGCCATGCTAGCTAAGGTTAGCTCCTAACAAGTCCTCCCTCAGCAGGTCAAAGCAGAAGAACATGTTTGAGACAGTGTTATTGTTTTCTGTCTTGCCGTTATGACTTTGCTTCTTCTTAAGGGGACACCGGGGAAAAGGGTAATTTTGTCTTGCTGCCATCCCTACCCCTTTTTTTTTTTTTGCCCCCTCAGGTTTGTAATTGGAGTTAAAAGGTTGTTGTTTTGGAGTACTAGACTAGTGCGGCTGGGGTCCCTATGGGCCCCTAGAAGTCTTCCTGAAACACTCTCCAGTTCCTGTTATCGCCGTGCCCCCTTTCTTCCCTCCTTCTCTCTCTTGCTGGCAGCGTTGTACAGCCAAGCCGCACTCACTGGCACGTTTGTAAAGAACACAACAATAATCGTCCCGTGATGTGGAGAAAGCAATTAAAAACTTCAATCTTTCATGTTGCTCCCTGCTGAATACAAAGATGCAGCCGCCCGAATCTGCATTAGTGCTGTGTAGCAGTTTGGCTTGTTTCAATTTGCCGCTCGCGGTAAAGTGAGTGTGATACAGTGTTCGACGTTGCCAAGTTGTTTACCAGGCTTCTCTAAAGCCGTCTGCTCAAGAACACTCGCAATTATCTTTCAAAAAATATCTTCAGCGAGCGACGGCACAATCCGCCACTTCACTTGGAAAGCTTAAAAGTCAGAACGGTTTCCCTCTGAGTTGGAGTATTTATGAATTGTGATTTAATTTGTGTGTGCAATCATGGGGGGTGGGATACCACCAACAGTTATCAGCCATAATTAAATAGCACCCTGACTGTTTTCTGTCGGGTAGTTGTCTGTGGTGCACTGCCAGTAAACTCAAGTTGGGCTACTTTTGACGTGGCTCAAAGAAAAAAGTTGCAGAAAGTTTGACTGACCCACAACATCCCACACAGCACTTATTAATGCAGCAAATCTCCATATTTGAGAGTCTGAAAACAGCGATCGCTGCCATTTTTGCTTGAGAAATTACCGACCATTAGTCGATTATGAAGATAATTTAGATTATTTTTATAATCGATTTGCCAACGAGCTCTAGACGAAACAAAACGATAGGACCATACTCTGACATGTATTGAGTATACTCTGTACAATGATCGTACTGCAAGTAGATCATATTGTGTGCTGGATTGAACTTGTAAAGATCGATACACAATTAAATATACATTGAATATATTTGCACACACAATATTTGTATGTCAAATACAGGAATATGAGGTAACGTAGTAGCACAGAGATAAATACTACGTTGGGCATTGTTATTACGATTATAACCCAATAATACATATGTATAAGCTCAGTAATAGATTACTAGAGTGTCTTAATTTGAACCTTATTGACGGAGTAGGTCTGTTGTCGGGCAGCTCTCAGTCCTCTACTGTTATATGTACTTATAGTTCTAATGTATGTTATTGTAAAAAGTGGTTTGCCAGTGAAAAGAACTCTGTACGCTTCAGACAGAATGAAGGTCACCACTGTACTGTTTCACAATTTGTCTTGGGATTGTCTAGCACGTCTGTGTGTGTTCCAGTGTAATGTGGTGTGTGTGAGGGAACATTTTCCTCCTGCGCTGCATCATGCCACAGCTGGACAACACATGGGCACATCTGTCAGTGCCATGAAGTAGAACCTTTTCCAGCAAGGGCAGGCAATCTTTTTCATTTCCCTCGAGTTTTTTGGCCCCCTTTTTTTGGCCCCCTTTGTTTTCCATAGAGAGCCTATGAAAATGTGCAATACCAAAAAATGCTATTACTTTTTCAAGAGGCTATTACTGAGGTGTCGGTGGAGGCATACTGATATGAATGTGTTTGTCTTTTACAGAAACTGGAGTTAGATCGCTTCATGCTCTACGCTCACGGACCAGATCTGTGCCGGGAGTCGGACCTGCGGCACGCCATGGCCAACTGCTTTGAGGCTCTTATCGGTGAGATTCCCCCCGAGATCAAGATAGAAGCCGGGGAGAACAAAAAAGAGGAATGCATTTTGAGTGAACTAAATATGTAAATCTATTCCTAAAAGGATACATTTACATATGCTGAAAACAAATACTTTCTCTCCGCTCTTATGAACACAACACAAAGATTAGGTGGCGGTTCAACACTGTAGCTTTAGTGAAGTGCTGCTTTGCTGGACTTTGCAGCCGCACGTAGGTATTTATAATGCTAATGCTTCCATGCATTAATGTGTTTAATCGCCCGCTAACTTCATGTGCTTTGAATAAAATGGAATCTTTTAATAGTTTTAGTTGAGGTTCACAGTTGAGCTGTGTAAATGGTGGCAGTGCCTCTCCCATTAGGCCCTGGAAACGTTCCAGCTTTATTGATCTCAGGAGGTGTTGTTTGACCTCTGGCTGGACAAGGCAATCCCCAGAGCGCTGCTCTCCTTTACCCACGCCAAACACACATACACAAGCTTGCGTTTCATCTCACTGGCAGTTCAACGATAGAGCTTGTGCAGTGATCAGGACCCCGTGCTTAAAACCATACGCACAGAACACTCTTGGTGGGGACCGTCTCCCTCTCTCCATCCAACCCCATGGGCAGCGCTAAGCTAAGCCTCACTCCTAGAGAACTGCAGAGTCGGCAGCTTTCCTCATCTTATCACCATCTTGATTGAACCAGTGCAGCCATCTCTGCGCTCCCCTGATGATAGATACTGAAAGTGGGTGGCTTTAAAAGAGATCTTCCTCGCCTCCCTCCCCCTGCACCAAAACAGCAGTGCGCAAAGAGTGGCGGTGGAAAGTGCTGACTGGCACCACAGCCCCCTGTCGGCCCCGGGGCCCCCGAACTTGTTACGGGTTCATTATCGGCAGAGACGAAGCCATAATCTATTCTGTCCCGTGGCTGTCGCCGCCGCCGCCTCACCGCTGCACACATCCGAGCAAGGCAGCAGGGCCACGACACTGGATGCCTCTTTCTTTCTTCCCCTCCCTCTCTCGTCTTCCATCTCCAATTTCAACTTAATAAAAGTGATGAATAAACAGCAGTTATAAAGGAACCTGCGAGAAAACCGCTGTCGGAGAGCACCCTGTGGTGATGGGCTCTGGATTACTAACTCAAAAATATCACCCCACCCCCCTCCGACGCCACAGACACGCATTCTGAGGGGCAAAACATCCACACACACACACACAGATTCCAGACGCACAAAGTCACTTGCATTGAGAATGCCGTCTGATGTTGCCTCTCTTCTTTCACTGAGACTTTTGTCATCTTCATTTCAGTTTGTTTTTTTTAGCTCAAACGCCTCCTTTAAGACCTTGTCGTTGAGCAGTCTATCTGTCTCCACGCTCCCCTGTCTCTGCCTTACTCTTTGTGTCCCTTTGCGTTCCTCCATCTCTCTGTTCCCCCCCCCCCTGTGATCTAGAGTTTGGGTGTTATTAGGTGAAAGATGTGCCACGCAGATGATGAGTCATCGTGTCGCTCTGTCATCTCCAACCTCCTCATCCCCCCCCAGCCCTCCAACTCTCATCGGAGAGAGCATTTTCTCCTCACGAGACACACGTGTGCCGTAGGATGGTGCGAGGGGCTCACAAACGCTGTCATGTCATCCTCACGCATGTTTTCCATCTGACAGAGACGTCAACCACCGCTTTTCTAAAAGCAGCAGGCGCCACATCAACAGACATGCACTTGCAGACGTGTCGCTGCCTTGTTGTCTGAAGGTACCATCATTTTGAATGTTTTTTCTATTTGAACACGCTTTTTTTCCCCCTCCTAGCGAGAATATGCGTAGAATTCAAATGGGCTTCTTTTGGTACCCTGAAAGCTGTGATGGAATATGACAGGCTGATAATATTTCCAAGGCAGTGGACGGTAGCTTTAGCGGCTTACTGTGCATGTTTTCTGACCTTTGTTTTATTTGTTTCCTCGCCACAGTGACCATTGAACCTTGGCTTTGTTGGAAATGGCAGATAATCTCCTGCTTTGCATGGGCAAAGCTTTTCCTCCACGGAGCCGAGAATGTATCTCCTAACCCCGAGGCAGGGCCACTCTCTTGCTCGAGACAGAGGCGGAAAGAAAGGGAGAGAGCTGCAGAGAGAGGAGGAAGGAAGGGAGGGAGAGCGGTAGAGGAATGGAAAGCAAAGGCATCTGCAATGCAAATGGGTGCCCTGCAACCCTGAATAATTCAAAGTGTTGAATGGAAATCTTGCTTTTCTGATCCCCTGTCATTAACTTCTGCCGGAGTGGGCCATTCTCATTTGGGCTCTTTTGCCCTGCGCACCTCCCATTCTGTACACCCCCCCCTCCCCCTTTTTCTATCTCTCACACTCTCCCTCTGTACTTCTGCTCTTGCCCACTTTACCTCCTCGTCTTTAGAAACCACTTTCTCCCTCTGCTTATTCATAGAAACTCTGCACGCCTGTTGCCCTCCTGTTTCCCTCACAGGTCTTTTCCCCCGATAAGACACGTCGCTTCCTTCCTCCCCGAACTGTTTGAAAAGAATTGAGGAGAAGAAGAAAAGAGGGCCCCACTCTGTTTTTATGGCCCTAATTTCCTTGTACAGTTGATCTGTGGATTATGCGCCGCCAGCAGCCATGGGGGATACAGATGGTGAACCTTTGTGAGGGCCCTCTCTAAGCTCTTCCTATTAAAAGAACGGAGAGAAAGGATTATCTCTCACTTGCTGAATATCAGATTCATGCACAATGCAGCCGGTGTATTCATTGAGCGAGTGCTGCTCCCTTTGTTAATTGCTGCGATGGGTAGCAGCGGTGGAGTTGGTTTCTTGCGCGCACTCTTTTTTTTTTGTCCCCCCCCGCTCCAAGCGTCATTTGTGAAAAGTAAGATGTTTGATGTTACAATGCACTCAGCCCGCCTTTGTCGTTGCCGTGGTGAAAATGCTATTTTCATGTTTTGGTTTGGTTTCCTTTAATGTGTTGCTTTCTGTGTCCGTCTGCTGCTTCAGCCCCATCGAGCCGAGAGGGAACGGCTTAATATATTATTTGATGGATTAGAGCCTGAGCGTTTTTGAATAATTCATTCTAGGTTATTAATGTGACTGTCTGCCGCTGGTCTTTCATATGCCCCTGACTCTGGGTTTTTATTGGTCACTGAAAGCCCACAGACATTAGAGTTCTATTCCTAAACATAACAGTGGTACAGTCGGCTGTCTGCATTAGACTGTTAGCCAATCGGAGCTTCGATGGGTTTTTTACATGAGCCAATGAGTGTCAACTTGAGAAGAAAGTGCCCACCCTCTTCTTTTGTTACAAAGCTCAGCGTCCTGGTGGCGCGCGCATCGTATAGAAAATGAGAGCCTCTTCCGTTAGATGCGTCACTTCCCTTGGTTTGTTTTTTCTAAATAATATTTATTATTTATTGTACAGAAAGAAATACATAAAAATATTAGAAAAACAAATCTTTATACTTCACTTACTCTGTGTGATTACTACTAACAGGGAATATGGGTATATAATAGCGGTAGATACAAATAATATTTCTTAATAAATATTATATGTACGGTACATATTGCACAGTTGGTGTACGCCTGGTGTTACTCTTGGACAAACCTGTCTGATAAATTAACTTTTTATCCCTTTTTATCTGAAATTGGGTGGTGAACTTGATAACACTTGGTTCTATGTGTCTATTGTGTACTTCAGCTCATAACTACCAGCTGTACCATCTTCAGACATCTTTTTCAACAACAAACTTCAGACCGAGTGTATTTTCTTCTAATTCAGTATATTCAGACCACTATTACTCAGTGAAGAAGCACTTGGAGTGATTAAGAGAGTACAATAAGAGAGTTATCTTTTGAATGAGACCAAAGTCATGCAGCTGGTGCAAATGGTTGAAGAGCAGCTTTCAATTTACTTTGGGTGTCGTTTGGAGGTATTTTCAGGTAAATTCGCCCACCTTCTAAGAGGTTAAGCTCAGCAGCTTAACACATCTTCAAAGTAAAGAGCAGCGTAAAGATGACCATCTACCTCAAAAGAATTGGAGTACACTGAGGTTTAGGTTCTTAAAGCTATGCCTTAAGTGTTATTTGTATTTAAAAGCTAAAACTAAATAGATTTGAATCAATCACATTTTCTTTGAAGTTTGAAAAGGGCATCCAGTGCACACTCCAGCGCAGTGTCAGTGATTCTGCCTGTGCATATTCCAGGCAGGTTCACCCCACTCGTAGTAGGCCTCCTTTATCGTGCGCTGGCTTCCCTGGCAGGGCGGACGAGTCGGTGGGCTGAATGTGCCGGAGCCCTGAGACTGCAGAGTGATTTGGCCCGGGCATGATGTTACTGCAAGATGAGCTGCGGAGAGATGCTAGCATATAATTGCCTGTTGAGTTGGCTGGGCGTCTTTGTGAGCTGTGTGTATTCAGGGCGTCAGCTGCAACTTTGCAGGCTGATGGGGGTGGACTGTGAAGCACAGATCTCCGTTTAATGATTGCAGCAAGTTGTGCGATTGATTGCATCGCTTTGAGGCACACTTTTTGCACGGACAGCCGCCTTGTCAAAAGTGTTCTCGCTAGAATTAACTGAATATCTTGGTTTCTTCATCCACAGGCTTTGATTGACACCAAAGGTGTTGCTTTGAGATTTTTAATACCTTTTTTAAATCCCTTGAGGCTCTCCTGGTTTCTACCTTCCTCCTTGCTTACCCCACCTTCTCCTTCCTTTTGGAATAAGTTTTAAAAGTCTAATAAGAGGAAAAAACTTTAAGTTTCAACGACTTTGAGGCCTCCATTTGGGGAAATCTTCGAATCTGCTGTGTCATCAAAACATGAAGAAAAGTGCCTCCTGGTCCCACCCACACCAACCTGCCGTCAGTGTTCACACACATGAATGCATCATGAGTTATGGTTGAAAGACATTCAAAACTTGGTCCTAGGAGGGAGTTCTTATCCTCCCACAGCTGGTCTCCAGAGGAAACATCTGCTCGGTAGCAGCGTCTAGAACTGAGGTCCACATTATGGTAAAACCACAAATCTCAGTGCTGATGCTTAGTGGAAAACATCCTGTGAAGAACCGCTCCCCTCTCCCGAGCCTTATGCGGTCAGCCTCAGTAAGACGCATCGCACCGACATGCCAAGATTACAGAAGCCCCGCTTACAGATACACATCTGCATCTGGTGTAGTGGCTGCTGCGTGTGTGGACTTCAAAAGGAGTTTAGATTTATAGATATTGATTTACGGACGTAAATGGTCATAAGCATTGCAGGAATTGCATTGGTGTAAAAACCAAATGAACTGGTACCTTCCAAGTTCACAAGCTGCTTTCATTATTTTAGCACTCAGCCAGATTTTTGTATTAGCAAAGGGCATTCAAATGTATGAGAGCCTGTTATTTGCCAAAGTAGCTGCTAGGATGAGACAAAGTTGTCAGGCTTAATCAAATTTTACAAAACATTTGGCCAATGTCTGGCAGTAATTTCCTTCTCTGTTTAGAAGTAAAGGGCATGGAAGGCAGATAGAGTGGGTGTGCATTTGTGTTTGTCTTTGTGCTAGGTGGTTTGTTTGTATTTCTTTATGGTTTTGGTTATGTAGGCTGCATCTTCACTGTGTGTGTGTGTGTGTCTGTGTATGTGTGTGTGTGTGTGTGTGCAAATGGCCTGTTAGCCATCTGAAAGCAGTTTCCCTCCCCGGATGATGAATCCCTCATATGTTTTTGATGTCGTCCATGAAAGCAGTTTGCGCATTTAGACTTGCAACCGCACCGCGCCCCATTTCCACTGGCTCATTTATGCACATAATAAAAACCGCTGCACGATTGTATACCCAATTTGCCAGGTGGTTATTGCTTTCTAAATTGAATGAGCCACCCTAAGTGTGATGGTTCGAAGTTGTGCGCCGCTTAAAGGCACCGTGATAGTTCCACTGATTTTAGTAGAAACAGTGGAAGAGCAAAACAACAAAACGCACAAAGGAGAGTTGTCTCGTGCAAAGGTGCTGATTATTGCAACTGAGTGAACCGGAGATGCTGCATATCATTCCCATAGAGACATTTGGGATACTTGTCTTGTTCTTTGCTTGCTGTGACAGCAGCTCTCTGCAATTTAGGACTGTGTGTGTGTGTGTGTGTGTGTGTGTGTGTGTGTGTGTGTGTGTGTGTGTGTGTGTGCGCGTACACATGTTGTGTTTTCGTTTGATCATGTGGTACACACGCGTGTATGTGGGCTTGTTTGCGTTTGTCAGGCCTATTCATGCCGAAGCATGTGACACGGGCTCAGCCGACCTCCAGTGTAATGGTTATGTGACCTTAGCCAACCGAGTGTGGTGATGCAACCATCCCTTGCTCTCCTCCTCCCCCTCCTCCCCTTCCCCCCGCTCTCGCACGAGGGCGAGGTGGATCTGCACGGGGACCCAAGGTCGTTTTCACCGCTAAAAAAAGCAATAAAAATGCACTCCTACTTTTAATAAAGCAATTATAACTCATTTCCGTGTTCAATTAATTGAAAGTTTTCCATTAGGAGAGAAGTCTGAAATTGCCTCAGAATTGCTAGATATGTTTCACTCCAGCGTTGCACTGGGGGAATGTAATGCTTTTCAGAGTTACTTTTAATTGTGTGTGTGAGTTTCGCTTGTTATAGAAAGTATCCTACACAATTTCACACCAATACTCTGGTTTTTTTTTAGGTGCTGTGTATTTGGAAGGAGGTTTGGAGGAGTCCCGGCAGCTCTTTGGAAGACTGCTCTTCAAGACAGAGGTAACTAAATATATTACTCGCCTCTAATTTGCTTTCCTTTGCCCACTCGTATGCGTATTTGCCTGAGCGTGTGTCTTTTTCTTTTTGTGAACACTCTACTCATCAGTCGTAGAGACGAGCTGTGGACACACGAAACACAATGTTCCTTATTTGATTTGTGGAAGACATAACTGTCGTGTTTTCACCGATCCTGCCTCTTGTATTTGCTCAAACCCACACGGCATGTTTTGGCAAGCGCCACATATTGCAGGATACTGAGGCCCTGCCAGCCTCAGAACCTGGGATCTCGTATAATCTCTCTTTACCCCGCAGTACTTTTGACTAGCTGCTTATTGTGTGCACTACACTGATATGCACAAAGATATAACAATAGGACTGAGAAAAAGGGAAATCTCGACGAGCCATAGTGTGGCTTGTATATCTTGTGAAATTAACTGGAGGTGTGGAACATTGCAATTTGCCCGTCTTGAGCAGGACACCTGCTATTGTTTGCAAGTGTGTTTGTGTGTGTGATCAGCAGGCATGAATAATTGATGAATGGATCAGTATTTGCATCTATCTTGGCAAGAAATGTTATGAGTCAATTAAATGACTCGCAGCACATCTAGTATGTAACGGCAGACTTTGTTTCTAATAAGCTATTGTGGGTGTTGGTCTGAGATCAGGTTGGTGACTCCCACACGACAGGACACATGGCTGAAGCATGTTTGATCCCATATGTTTGATTTTTAAGAGACCAGATCAGAGGCGTCTGGGCTAAATCTTTGACAACCACACACCACAAAACAACTGGGGAAGATTATCAGTAATTGGGGATCATCCCTGCAACAAACACATTTGCTGGAAATATAAAATCTATTTACATTGATTGAAATATTGAAATACAGTAACTTTCTAATTAACTTGATATTCTTCATGGTTCAAGACCAAACATTTGACCAATTTTCTGGGGGATTTGAGCTTTTATTTACCATTTTCTCACTTTAATTGACACAACATTTAGCCTTGATTTGTCTCCATGCTTGGCTGAATTCTCTCTGAGTATTTTCTATTGTGTGGCTAGCTGTTGTGTTTGAGTGCCAACCGAAGAGTATTGTTTCCATGTGGGTAGCTGAAACGTCCTTGGATCTGTTTTACTGTCTTCCTCTGGCCGTGAAAGTCGACAGCAGTTATGGTGAATTGGAGATTCTCTTGTAAAGACTTCCTTTTGTTGCTGAACAGATGTGCATTTAAAGAAACTGCAACATGTCAAGTACTTATTATAAGTAACCTTCATATTAAGAGCAGAGCAGCAACTATTAGTGTAGGCAGAGGACGGGTGGACTGTCACCATCAAGACTGTTTAAAAATAAAAATCAGCATACAGACAAAGAGAAACATGCGCTCACAAACATGTCTTCTAATGCAAAATAACTGGCAGCATTGAACACATTGATATCCCATGGCTACAAAAGATACCTGCTGTTATTTTGTGCGTTTCATCACTCGGAGAGAAAAACAGATGAGACGAAAGTTAGCTGTGCTTATGATAGAATTTCCAGATGGAGCAAACAGTTTGAATGAGTAAAGAAAAGATAAAGACGGGGTGTATTAGCAGCTTGTTTTATGGGAAAAAAGAGCCCACATGACAATGGGTACGATATCAGATTCTGAATTGTTAAAATTGTGCTCAATCTTAGATGAAATCCAACAGTATTTTATATAATAGTACAAGTAATAACTATAAAACTGCATCACAGGATTAATGGTGATTAAGGACTCAGAGATGTAAACAGGACTAGACGAGAGCTAAACCTTTCAAGTGAAGAAAAAAAGCAAGATCTTAAAATCAATTCTAAAATCTAATGGGAGCCTGTAAAAGATTGGCCAAATGTGGGATATGTGATCTGTATTCTTTGTTCTACTTTAAAGTGTCTCTTCAGCATTTTGAACTGCTGGAGATGAGTGCGAGCTTTGCAGTTTATGCAAGAAAGCAGGGAATTAAAGTGTTCGATACAAGGAATGGAAGCATAAATAACTTTCTCCTAATCTAAAAAGGATAAACGACATCATTTGATGACCCTTTGTACATGGCCTTCAAAGTAAAAAAACAAACATCTGTCCGGTTTCAGAAGTTTAACGATATAACCGTTTTCTTATGTCATCAAGGCACAGAATACAAAATGATGTGATTCACACATGGTCAAATTGTGTGTATATACAGGACTGTCTCAGAAAATTAGAATATTGTGATAAAGTTCTTTATTTTCTGTAATGCAATTAAAAAAACAAAAATGTCATACATTCTGGATTCATTACAAATCAACTGAAATATTGCAAGCCTTTTATTATTTTAATATTGCTGATTATGGCTTACAGCTTAAGAAAACTCAAAAATCCTATCTCAAAAAATTAGAATAGTTCCTCAGACCAAGTAAAAAAAAAGATTTATAACAGCAAAACAAAATCAAACATTTGAAAATGTCCATTAATGCACTCAGTACTTGGTTGGGAATCCTTTTGCACGGATTACTGCATCAATGCGGCGTGGCATGGAGGCAATCAGCCTGTGGCATTGTTGAGGTGTTATGGATGCCCAGGATGCTTCAATAGCGGCCTTTAGCTCATTAGCATTGATGGGTCTGGTGTCTTTCAGCTTCTTCTTCACAATACCCCACATATTCTCTATGGGGTTCAGGTCAGGGGAATTGGCAGGCCAATCGAGGACAGTAATGCCATGGTCAGTACACCAGTTACTGGTGGTTTTGGCACTGTGGGCAGGTGCCAGATCATGCTGGAAAATGAATTCCTCATCTCCATAGAGCTTTTCAGCAGACGGAAGCATGTAGTGCTCTAAAATCTCTTGGTACACAGCTGCATTTACTCTGGGCTTGATGAAACACAGTGGACCAACACCAGCAGCTGACATGGCTCCCCAAACCATCACTGACTGTGGGAACTTCACACTGGATTTCAAGCAACTTGGATTTTGCTCCTCTCCAGCCTTTCTCCAGACTCTGGCGCCTTGACTTCCAAATGAAATACAAAACTTGCTTTCGTCTGAAAAGAGGACTTTGGACCACTCTGCAACTGTCCAGTGCTTCATTTCCATAGCCCAAGTCAGACGCTTCTTCCGTTGTCTTGAGTTCAGAAGTGGCTTGACCATGGGAATACGGCTATTGTAGCCCATTTCCCGGACACGTCTGTGAACAGTGGCTTTTGATACCTGGACTCCAGCTTCAGTCCACTGTCTTTGAAGCTCCCCCAAATTCTGGAAGCGACTCTTCTTCACAATGCTGTTAAGGCTGCGGTCATCTCTCTTGGTTGTGCAGCGTTTCCTGCCACATTTCCCCCTTCCAACAGACTTTTTGTGGATGTGCTTTGAAACTGCACTCTGTGAACAGCTTGCTCTTTGAGACATTTCTTTTTGTGTCTTACCCTCCTGATGGAGGGTGTCAATGATGGTCCTCTGGACAGCAGTCAGATCAGCAGTCTTCCCCATACTTGTGATTTAGTTTACTGAACCAAGCTGAGTGTTTTTCAAGGCTCAGGAAACCCTTGCAGGTGTTTCGAGTTAATTAGACGATTCGAGTGATTCGTTGAACACCCTACTAGTATACTTTTTCATGATATTCTAATATTTAGAGATAGGATATTTGAGTTTTCTTAAGCTGTATGCCATAATCAGCAATATTAAAATAATAAAAGGCTTGCAATATTTCAGTTGATTTGTAATGAATCCAGAATGTATGACATTTTTGTTTTTTTAATTGCATTACAGAAAATAAAGAACTTTATCACAATATTCTAATTTTCTGAGACAGTCCTGTATAGTTATCTGCATAACAATAAATAGAGACACCATCGTATCTGCGTAACAATAACAGTTGAGATGACACGTAATGTTACCGACGGGGAAGTTAAAGAAATAAGAAACTGATAGGGGCCCAGAACTTTACCTTGAGGAACTCCACATATAAAAAGCCACAAACTAATCTCTTTGATTTAACACAAAGTCTCAAATATAATGTTATGATTCAAACCTATGGTATATGAATTATTGAATGGCATTCAACACTAAGCTGCGTAGTGAAATGTACTAACAAACCTCAAGAAGCTTCGCCTTGATTTTTAGGAAGCTTAAAAGAAATTGCGCATTATTGAATGGGCCCTAAATAAGTCTGTGAAATGCTCTCGTTCTCTTTTTGGCTGCTGATCAAGTAGCATTACAGTTTCACAAGCTGAGTCGACTTATTGCTGCACACTCATTAATTATATTTCCCGTTCAAACCTTTGACGAGCATCTGGTGCAGTCCACACAATCATGATTTATCTTTCGTTGTCATTGTTTTTTTTTTTACTATAATAAACTTAACTCTACACACTCTTAGTGTCGTTATTCCAAGTGTGCAATACTGTATAGTAAAGTTACAATGTCACAGTTACAATGGCACTATTTTGCAAGATCAAATGGATCAATTATTAACAATAAATTATTATACAACAATCTATTGTGTGATTGTATGAACAGAATTATGACATGTCGTACGTGGAAATCTTTGAACCGTGTGAGTAAAAGTCATTATTTTATTGGTTGGATTGTTTTTGACAGCATCCAAAATTCTCAGAAATCGAACGAGCTGCGGGGGGGGGGGGACGACATGTCAGTTGTGGTACTGTGACAACGTTTTGCACAGTCAAAGTTGCTCTACAAAAACCCCCTTACAGTGCATAACAATCAATGATGAATTCACAGTCTTTAAATGCAGTCAATACGCTCAACTGTGGTGAAGTAAAACAGTTCAGATCACACAGAAATTCCCAAGAATCTTTGTGCAAACCAAGTTGAGAGATTTCCAACTTTAGTGTGAGGTTTTTAGACATGCAGACTGAAGATTGAAATAGTTTGGCTTGTCACCCCCCCTGCTGAATCCTCCTGATGGCTTCTCTGTCATACAAAGCTGAGAGGAGACAGATGGACACAGACCAGAAAGCAAGCCATGTGGTGTGATGGGTGAGGAGTGGGCCGACCAGAGAGATGGACGGACAGAGGGGAAGATGCATCTCTGTGGTCTGCTGGTCCACTTGAATCCCTCCCTTCTCGCTTAACATGGGTCAGAATGGGTCTTCACACAGCACATTACCAATTTAATGAGAGGCAGTGCAAAATTGAAGGTCTCTACATTTTTCACAGTCTGGAAGGTTATGTCGCTTCTATTTGTCGGTATGGTATTCCATTCACACATGGGTGATCAATCCTGTACCCTCCTGTTCTCTCTGTAACAACAGGATGCTGGCTGGTGTCTCTCTTTAGCTCCCTCTTGTTTTCTCTGTCTTTCCTTTCTATTCTTTCCTCTCTCTAACACTCCAGGATGTCATTACCCCCACAGATGTTTTACTACACTCTTATGACAAGTCAAGACAAAAGCTCCACAACCCCGGAGTAAAAATTCAGAATTGACTACCTACGACGAAGCATGCATGTAATTTCCACCTCAAGAACTAACCAGTCAAACAGTGGCCCCCAGTTTTTTCTCTCTCCCTCACCTTCTGTCATTCCGTAATTGGTATGGCATTCATGGCTGGAGCGCAACAGTTATTTCCGTCCCCTTGTTTTTTTCTCAACATATCACCTTTGCTGGCACTGTTTCCCAAACAACAGGGCTCTCGCAGAGGATGGAATCTAGCTTCGTTGCACACAGAAGCCCGGAGGAAACAATAGATGCTAATTTGCTAATGATGTTACTGTGGAGGTTATTAAAGCATCAGCAGAGTGGCAGGAAGCATCTTCTTCAGGGGGAGATGCTCGATTGCGCCCAACCTGGTCTGCAATATTGCTGGGAAAAGATGTTGATGCCACTGTGCTGTCCTGAGGGAAATGCCTCTTGAGGAGCAATCATTATAATGATGAAATCACTAGTTACCCATGGGCTCATCTGTTGGCTTTTATGAACACCATCACACAAGCATACACACTCAAAGACCAAATGCAACAAAGGTTGCTGTGGCAACCGAGACGGTCACCATGGAACTGTGGTGGTCGCTATTGGTAATATGGCATCACAGCCATTTGAGAATGAGTAAGTGCTTATATTTTCTGTTACATGAACCACAAACAATACACTCTACTTCTCTTTTCACTGGGCTACTCTCTACCTATTCAACACCCCAATGTCCCTTTCTGTTCTCTGGTAATATCTCTTCAATTTGTATGCTTTGTCGTGTGACAGCTACAGACAATATGTTCAATGTTTGAAGGAGAGTGTGTATGCCTTCTCCACTGTCCTTAGTTTAGTAATAGCTTGGAGAATAATCTCCATCTGGCAATGAAAGCAAATGTTTTTTTTTTGGCCTTTAGCATTTATTATAGAGATAGGACAGATAGACTGGAAAAGGGGAGAGAGAGGGGCTCTGCCATGTGAGCTATGTGGGCGCCTGCTACATAAAAAAAAAAAAGATATATGTTGTCTTCGTATTTATTACTGGAGCACGTATGGCCTCTGCGATACACTCAACTCCATCCGACAAGGAAGTGTGGGGATTGGATAAAGTGCAGCAGTAAACGGCATGCCCCACGAGGTGAGGGAGCTAAACTAACCCAACTAAGACCTGATGTTATTCCATTAACGCTACCCAGCCTGCTTCTGGCTGATAACCGGTTCTAGGAAAACAAGATGGATGAATCAAGACTCAAGCAAACCCAGCAACGGGAGATCAGGGACTGTTTTGCCCACATCTTTACGGAGACCTGCTCCATCGTGGCGTCCTGGATCAAGCTATCGGCAGACTCAGTGTTTACATCAATGATGTAATTGTAAAGGTTTCGCTGTTCACTTCAACCCTAAATCACATAGTGGACTTCACTAGAGTCTGTACTAGTTATCCCATATTTGGGAGATAACCTTGACTGTTCACTGGCAGAAGCCTCCATCTTGGACTTAGGGCTGCTTTTATGTTGGCATTGATTAGCGACGCTATCTCTTATCGATTTCTCTGCTGCACTACTGCGTTTGATGGATTGATTGGCAGCCTGTAGCTAGAGACCAATTTGTCAAGGAGCATTGGACCTTGTCAGAGAAAAGCACCATTATGTCCCAATCATGGATGGCCAACAATCCCAGGGGTGTGTGTGTGTGTGTGTGTGGGTGTAGTGGTGTTGACTATTCATGGTTGGTTGGTGATCCCTGAGTGTGTGCAGGACTGAGCTTATGTCTCCATTCCCTCATGGGTTATAGAAGCACTGATTGAAGCCCACCTTTAAAACGGAGATCATAGGTTTCACCAAGTTGCCTTTCATTCTGCTCATTATGGGTAGGCCGTTGAAACAAACGTGTTTTTTCATATGTTTTCTTTATCTTTTTTTCTGTTTGTAGCACAAGCGCTCCAGCCTCCAAATGGCTACGATTCAGCTGCTGCACATGAGGATTTGCACCCCCAGTAATTATACCTTCATCGTGCTGGGAGAGAGACTGAGTAGGGAGAAAAAACCTGTTGTTATTCTTAAATCCCCACTGGATGCTGGCTTAATCATTGTCTGCCTTGTCTTTGGAATGGCTGTAATTGAAACATTAGCTGTTCGGGTCTATATACAGCATGTGGGCGGATCGCGTGCGCCCTGTGGATGGATTTTCATCATAAGCCTCGATCACAAGCCGAAGCAACTTGTGTGTACTTCACTTCCTCCTGCGTTTTTCGATGCATCGCTTTCATGTGCGTTTGACACGCTGCAAAAATCACTACGTCAAAAGCCCATGTTGTATTCACAAGCAGGCTCCGTGTTGACTTGATACCTGCTATGTGTTTAGTGCTTCCCAACTCCAGTTCTAGTCCAAGAGGCAAGCAACCAAAAGGAAGCATTGCTCAAATGCATTCACCACTTTCATTAATTTTTCATTGGCTGCTCAAGGCGATGGGTGGTTGCCAGCTGGGTGGGCTGAGAAGATGAGGCGCCCATTGGATGCCGCTGACCACACACAACCCTCCCTGTGGGCTAACGCTGCATTTTAAAGGTTTATCTCCTTGAACCTTTTAAACACCTGAGTGATACTGTACTTTAGAGGCCCTCGCCACATCTCTATCACCACTATGTCTCACCCAACATTAGACCCCAGGCCAAAAACTGCTTCTGACTGGCGTTGTCCTTGGCAACAACTTGAGAGCCACAGCTTTCTCGCTCTCGCTCTCGCTCTCGCTCTCGCTCTCGCTCTCGCTCTCCCCCCCCCCCCTCCCCCTGTCTATTTTTCAGCCTCTGTCTTTTCTACCATTCAATCTTGTGTGGTAACCTCGGAGCAGGGTTGAGGAAACACGTTGATCTTGAACATATTTCTCTCCACATCCAGGGGAGGCACAAGTCCAGCACTGTCAATGTGCGTCTCCAGAGACAACGCACCTCTCAAAGCCAAATCCCACCAACCCTCAGACACCCCTCGCCTTCCACTCGAATCCACCCCCCCACTCCCAATTGGGCGGTCGATATACAGACCTCTTGGTCTGAAAATGAGATGCAGACTCATTTGCTGTTATCTCACCGCCCCACATCGAGGCTGTTGATGCAGTGAGTGTCCCCAACATCGAACCATCTGTTGCATCATCACAATCTGGCTTTCTTTCGTCCGTGGAATAATTTACAAAATAACCAAACTTTATAATGAAGTGTTATTTTGTGAGATGGAGCTGCTTTCTCTGATATTGGTGAACAGCGAGTTGTCAAGACTGAAAAGTGAAATCTCAGAGCCATTTACTAACCAAGCATCTCAGTTTCTTTCCTTGTATATACAGGATAAAATGATAACTCTTGTGTCGGTGTTAAGGTTTCCTGTCCACCGCAGTAGCCAATGAAACTACCATTGCATCACAGAAAATGCGCAAGGCTGATGAAATTCAACAAGAGAAATGTAATACTTAGAAATCCTCCTTATTATCATACAATGTTTTTTGTTCTTAAGCCTGGACCTTAATTATTTGTGGAGCAAAACACATATTTGAGGCTGTAATTGCTACTTAATATTTATTTGTATGTTTTGTCATTTAATTATGTTTATTTGAACTGTTTTTGTTTTACTGTCTTTGCAGGGCCTACAGGAGGTCTGGCTCAACTATCCCCCCCACCCCCTGCAGGTTGGTTGAGAGATGTTTTATTAAAGATGTTTATTCCGGGCTAGGTGCCTCTCATTAAAACTCCACTCACCCCCCAAGACAAAAGCATTCTCCCATTGAAGTTTTCCTGCCTGTGTGTGTGTGTGTGTGTGTGTGTGTGTGTGTGTGTGTGTGTGTGCGCGCGTTGCTCACAGAGGTGGGCAAGCTGTTAGTTATTTTGCCTGAGGCTGACAGAGTTCTTTATAGCTGTCACAAGGCCCCCAGTAGCCTTCCTCTAGTCTTCATTGTTCTGCTCCTGTGTCTCGCTGCTCTCCATTTTGCTCCAGACCCCTAATCCACTTTCTCATTTACTCAGTCTGTATTCCTCCACGGCCTTGCTCCTCTTTCTCCGCCACATCGTTCTCTCCTTCTCCATCATCATGCTGTTGCACTCCCTCTGTCTCTTCACTCACTCTGTCGTTCTTTGCTTTGCATGATCTGCCCAGAAACATGTCAACAGTGTTTGTTTGAAATTAGGATTCGGAAGAAGAGATCAAAGATGCCATAACAGGATTACAGTCCCGAATCACATGGGGCCTCCAGGGACCGTCGCGCATCTTTCTCCTCCGATGAGTTCGTGTGGAGAAAGTGTTTCTTTGTGTGTATGCCGAGACTCGTCTTTAAGCAGTTTATTCTCTTCATCTCCCTGCGTGTGCATGAGTGTTGCTGCGTCTTCATATGTACATTTTTGCATATCCATGTTCGGCCCAAAGAATTCTGTTTACGTGCATCTGCTTATGCTCGTCTTTGCCTCTTCACCACTGTGTTTCTCATCCCCAAATGCTGAAGATGCACAGAGCAAATAGAAGTTTTTATGTGTTCAGCTTCTCCTGGTGAGTTGCACAGCGGAGGCCCCCAAACAGCGGGCACCGTGATCAGGGTGGGAGGCCCGGTGTGAGCCGTACAGCCGCTCTGTGGCGCAACGGGAAGCTCCACAGTTTGCCGCACGAGTAGTCGTTATCCGCTTCTGAGCTCGTGGCCCCATTACATCACACTGTGTGTCTGAGGTTTCCTCAGGGTGGTCTCCTGCCAGTGGGGTAACGCATGTTAAATTGTGCCATCCTCTCGGTAGCTTGATAGCATCTTGACCTTTTGGCTCGAGATGATCTAATCAGAGCAGTATCACACAAGGAAAACACATCTTTCCCTCCATCATTTATTTATTTCATTATTTATTCTATAATTGATGAAAGCCCCCAGGAGTTTAGGCGAGAACATTAGGCCCAAAATTGTTGCTGAGAATTAACAAGGTGTCACCCGCTCCCCTGTCCACCAAGACAGGGATGACAACACAGAGGTGAAGAGGAGCCGTCTTAATGAGGTTTGAGTGGACGGCAATGGCAGCTCGCCATGGCGTGGGTAATTATGCGTACACCCGACTTTGGCATACACGCATACATTAGCCTTGCCACCGCCGTGCCCTACAGAGCGCAGTGGAATGCTACGTGGTTGACAGGCAAATCTTTATGTCTTTCGTGTTCTCTCGATTCGCACCAGCGCATCATCAACCCCAGCCCTCCAGAACAATTTACCAGAACGTCATTTACGTCGAGTGTGGATTTCAGAAAATGTTCTTTGGTTTATTGGGGGAGATTCATGAGCGTCGGGCTTTTTTGGGCCTCAGAAGACCCTGGCTCTGATTCTGCCTTCTGTCTGGACTGAGCTGAAAGTAATGCTTTGAAGCCTTTTCAAAAGAGTTTTATTTTTTTCACAACTGCTGTTGATATTTTATTTTTTTCTCATCTCTTCACTTCGTTTGAAGCCTTGCTGCCGGCCATTCCCCCTGAAGGATAGCGCCTGCGAGTGCTGAACTCGTCAGATGCCTTTCGTTGTGATGCATGACATTTAAACGCCTTTCGTTAATTAACAGAGGGGGGGGGGAGAAGCACAAATTAAATGTTTCTTAGGACATATTGGAAGATGGAACCACGACTTTACTGGCAGCACTCCAATTAAAATGCTGTGTTTAAAGCACGGGCTTGACATGGGAGACATTTCTTCTTGGAGATGCAGTAAAAGAAGATGCTGGATACTCTATTCTTGTGTGTGGGTCACTTAATGTACATCCTAACAGTCAGTTTAATGTGCTTTTGTTCCCTTTGACATGATGTGGCTCCATGTTTCTGGTCAAGCAGTTGTTCCACGCAGAGGCCAATGAGATGTTTCTCGCAGTCTAATTAAGACACCCATAAGGATATGTCTTGATTCAACAAACGTGCGTGCACATATTTTCCAAGCATATCATTTATTTTTCTAATGAGCAAATACTGTAGTCAAAGCGAGCAGCGTGTTTAGCTGCAGCCGTGTACCTCCGTGCTCACCAGGCCCTGAAGCTGATTTTGTTCATAATCTACAGCCATTTTCACAAACAAACAATTCTTTCAAGACTTCTCCACGTGAAGCGGCCGGGAGTCTCTGATACAGGCTGCGTCAGACTTACAGTACGACTGAGTCACCACAGATATTAATTGACTGTTTGAATCACCAGATTTCGACAGAGAGGGAGAAAAGCGAGCTGTTTGACTTAAACCTTAATGACTAAGAGATTCCATCTGCTGCACATCATGTGAGTTTGTTTTGAGGCGGAGTGAAAACACACACTCTAAACAGGCCCTCCAGCAGCACACACTGTAGAGGATCCTTTCATTTAAAAGGAATTTATTTGACGCACTTATGCGGAACGACTTCATTAGGCACGTTTCTGTGTCCGGTTCAAAGATCCCTGCTGGTCGTTACTGGAAACGTATCTTTTGCACAATTCATTCAGTAAAGAATTGGAAAGTGACCTAATTCATTATTCCAAATAGTACATATTAAGAATATAAGGGCATTTACTCATCTCTGCTCTTTTCTTAAGACGTTTTTATATACACTCTGATCAATCCTGAGGTGTTTGAAATCTTGACCACATTGCCAAAAGTATGTGGACACTCGAACAAGGCCTCGGCGATATGGCTATAAATCAGGTCATGATGTGGGTCGTTTCATATCTCGAGAACAATACATCACAAAAAAACATGTTTTCTGGTAATTCAATTAATGAATAAATAAAATGATATATAAATATTTGATTAAGAATAGAAACGCAATGCGTTGTCCAAATGACTTGAATGTTGACGTTGGGGAGTTCACCTGCTGGTTTTTGGACACGGTTGATTGCGAGTATTTGCTCCCGTTCAGCCACAAGAACGTTGATGAGGTCGCAGCTGGAGTTCAGGTTCATCCCAAAGATGTCGGACGAGTTCGTCAACACCACACTGGGAAAAGCATTTCTTTATGGTCTCGGCGTAGAAGAATTGTGATGTTAAAACAGGAACGTCTGTTTAAACACTATTGTCTAAAATAGTTAAGATTTCCTTTTCATTGGAACTAAGGGTTCTAAACAACGAAGTAGAGAAATGTGTTGTGTAAAGAAAGAATATCTTTGCAGAAACACCTTTTGTGCAATTTCTTTTCTTCCCCCCCGGCCAGGTCCAGGAGCCTCAGACGGACAGGCAGCTGATTGAGACGTCTCCCGTCCTGCAGAAACTCACCAGCTTCGAGGACTGTATTGGAATTTTGTTCACACATGTGCGCCTCCTGGCCAGAGCCTTCACTTTGAGGACCGTGGGCTTCAACCACCTCACCCTGTAAGTACGCCCGGTGTTTGTTTGTTGATAATAGCGTTACGGCCAATTAAAATGCAAAGCGAGGCACGAGTTGGCCAGATGTAATTTGCCAAGATGCCGCAGAACTAGCCCCGACTGTGTGCGTTGTTCCCTTTAGAGGTGATGATGCATTATGATATATAATATGATCTGAGATGCTGGGAGTTTTACTATACGTCACGCATCTTAAATTGTTTTATCTGCTGTGAATGCGGCACCTCCCACATCATCATTATATTAACCCCCTGCAGCTGAATACGTGGTCTTGCGTTCACTAAGGCTGCATGTAAAGCAAGTGATGTCCTGAATGTCACGTTCAAAGCAGCGGAGTGAAAGATGGCCTCTGTCACTGGGTTTCTGCCCAGTCTCTAATCCGAGGGTTTCACAGCCGAGAGAGAGAGAGAACGGCCCCCGGGACTCTGAAGGCCCCATATCTGTAGTCTGCCTCTATCTGAGAGGCCATAACCTCAGTGCCTCATGGGAAATGGGGTTTTGATTCACTGGGTTGTCCAGGGCACGGGGTTTAAAATGTCTCTTTTTATTCATTGCAGCCACATCTCTTATTTGACATATTTATCTCTCTGTCGTGCTTCAGCCTTATGAATTCCTTTATTCTCTCTTAAATGTAGTTTTGCATCCTGATTTAATTAAGACCACATCTACTATACATATAGTACTGCAGTGTTCCTGTACTTTGAGTTGTGTTCCTCCACAGTGGTGGTGATTTAGTCCTCTCACCCTCCCACTATGACATTTGTTCAATAGCCAGTTAGAAACTTCCACAGCCACGTCTTGAAAAGGATGGGACGACCTTGCCTGTTTGTAACAAACATGTCACCATTGTGTGGCTGCACGTTAACCTTCCCCGGGAGTTCATTGATGGAATGCAAATTTAAAAAGATTGCTACTTTCATAAGACAGTGTTTTCACTAATGAGACTGTTCACTTCAATGTTTTTAACTTCTGAGCTTAACAACACGACACAATACTGAGTTTGACAGCTACAGTAATTTAGCCTTGGCAGCACATCTCTGATTTCTTATTGGCAGGCTGCACTCTGTAATTGCTTGCTTAGGTTTGCCACAAGGACGTGTGTGTGTGTGTGTGTGTGTGTGTGTGTGGTACACATCCAGTACACTGCTTTGTATGTTCTAGGTAGAAACCTATAGTATTTTCTAACTTGGTGGTATCACATCCAAAAGCTTAACAGGTTATATTTGAGATGGACATTTTTTAGTTCACATAATTGTATTATTTCTTTTCCTGCAGCAAAAAGAAATTATTCATATATTTTTAGTTTTTTTTTATGTTCATTAGCTTGTGAGTGGCCAAAGGCAGGTTGACCTAAATAGAGCCGACTCACTCGAAAGCTGGAACTGAGCTCCGGCTGACCATAAGGACCAAAGGTTGTACCAAAGTAGGTCCCGCTGCCGGGATGGAGAGAAGAACGAGGTCAGATAACAGATATGAAGGTCAGACAATAAGGTAGGCAGCGGGACCCAGGTCGGCCTTTAGTCTCACTTTATGCAGAAATAGAGGACAAAGTGACGTAGACGAAGACCGCACAAGAAGCAAAGAAGGAAGCTGACCCTGTTTACAGGCACTGGAGGCCAGAGGCTACCATCAGACTGCAGACATGGAGAGCTCTGTCCCCCCAGGTGCTGAGCTGCAGGTTGCAAGAGTTTCACTGTGAATGAAACAGGACGCATCTCTCTCCAAGTTCTGTATTTGTTACATGAAAGTACATTTTGCTGCTTTTAGAGTCGTTTTTTTAAACATTTATACATGTTATTATATCTTACTAAATATATTTAAGTTGTGCAAAATGTAAAGTTGGAGTAAATGGGTAAAATGTGACAATTCTGGTTTTTGCAATTTTACAAAAGCATTATTTATTTATTCTATGACGCCCAAAGAAAAAGCAATAACCAGGAAACAGATTTTCTGCATTGCAGTCATTTAACTTTAAAGAATCCTCATCATTAAACAATATTTAAAGAAACTGCCATTGAGTTAGGTAATTACAATATTTGTAATTATAGTATTTATGCAGTATTTAAACAAGACAGAATAAGCAGATTACTCAAATTATATGATTGAAGGTAGGTGAGCTAAAAAAAAAATATATATATATATATATATACATTTATATACATTTATTTATATATATATATATATATATATATATACATATTTATTTATATACATTTATATATATTTATTTAAAAAGCATTTCTAACATAATTTGCTATTTGAAGAACAGTCTGACTTTAAGATCAGGTAGAGATAATGGCATAGTTGTCGTTGGTTGTTACTGGACCAATAGACGACGACTCTGTCGAAGAGCATTAACTGGAAACGTCACTTGTGGATGTGCTAATAAATTGCACTTAGGGGGATCTACAGTGTGCAGAGCTTTTTATTTATGTTTTCATTAAGATTAGGTAGTCCATTAAATAGCTTGTCTATAAAGATTTTACATCATTCATACTGTAAAGCCAAGGCGAGGTTTGTCCTCTGCAGCGAAACACACTCAATTATTTCTCTGCTCATTACAATCGTGCTGAAAGAGACTCTGTGATTTCATTATATTGAAGTACCATTTTGTATTTATATTGATCTTTTAAAGTAGTAAAATTCTAAAAATGACACTGAGTGTTGCTCCCCCCCGTAACATTCTGTAGAAAGTAGCTACAGATTACACATTTGAACCTTTACACAAGCATGCACACATAAAACCAGAACATTATTTCCCTTAGAACTGAGAGGAAAAATGGCCCTAAAAGATGGAGTGCTCCCCTCTTTTGGAGCGGGAAGCATGTCGCTGCCTCCTCAGAGGGGCTGTTAAAGGTATTTTAGATCAAAGTCAAAGGCGAATAAAGACCTCGGCTCCACACTTTACTTCAATTTCCCCCACCTTACTGCAGTATTGTGCCTCTGCTGTTGAAGTGAATAAGGAATGGCTCTTTGCGCTGCTTCACACAGCAACGCATTCCTCTCTGACCCGCTTTATCTCTCCTAGTTCCCTCCATCGCTTCTCTATTTTTCCCTTTCCTCTCCCTTTGTCACTCCCTTTCTCCCTCTGCCTCCCGTTGGACATTAAATTAGCTCACACTCCACCGTCTCTCTCTGTTTCTACCCAACATACGCTCTGTGGCATCCCAGCTCACATACAGTATGCATGGTATGGATCCTGAGAGTCTGCAGCAAACCTGTTGACACGCGTTCACATGTGCAGCGCTAAAGTGCAGCATGCACAGGGAGTTCTCTTCGTCTCCCACCAGCCTCTTTTAACCCCCCCCCCCTCATCCCAACCTCTGCTTCCTCAAGCTCTCATGTGTCGTGGCGAAGCCTCTTCATTAAGGAGCTCTGTGATTATTTTTAATGTGGGAGTGTGCGTCAGGCGGGTCCCTTCGCTCCTAATGAAGCTCAATTCTGGACCTGAAAGGCAGACGCAATAAAAAAGTAGCTTTTCAAGTTCTTACTGATCTTGTGTGTCCCTGCAACTGTTCTGCTCTCTTACATCTTTAGTATTCATCACTTTCCTCTTTGTACTGTACATTTGAATATTAAAGTGGCATTTGTACCGCTGCAACGATTAGTCCACTAATCAATTAGGGAATTATATTCAGAATTGATTGTTTGTCATTTTTCATGCAAAAATGGGAAATATTCAGTTTTCAACCTCAAATATGGAGATTTCCTTTTTTCTGTGTTTCATATCATATCAAAGTGAATATGTTCCCGCATCACTTTGGACTTTGAGGACATTTATTCAATAAATCTAGAAAATAATGGGCAGATTATTCGATAATTAAAATAATCGTTTGTTGGCATAACAAGCAATTAGGGAATCTAAAAATAATTGAATAATAATAATAATAATTGAAGCTATGAGAAAAATAATTGATTAAGATCATGCGTTCATTGGCAGAAAGGTTTTGTTACCGTTAAAGTGGAGTTTATTCATCCTCCCTCCTTCTGTCCTCTTACACAACCACGTATTTAACTGATAAGTTGATCAAAAGAAAGTAATTGATACAAATGTTAAATCCTTTTCATGGGAACATTCTCTGGTTGCAGCTTCTCAAATGTGACAATCGCTCTTTCTGTTTTATGTTGTTGTACGTTGAACACCTTTCGGCTTTTTGGACTGTTTGGAAATTGTGACGGGATTTCTTTCTGCTCTGCACTAAACTTTTAGTCGGCAGGAAAGATAATTAATAATGGAAATGATTGACGGTTGCAGCCGTGCGACAGATGCTCTAAGTGCTGTTTCACTCTTTAGCTCAGATCTCTCTACGCTGCGGCTCACAAAAGGCAGAAGCGCCGGGAATTGGACAATAAACTTTGACCTTTTTTTCCCTCTTTGATGTCCGCCTCTTCCTCGTCTTTTTACCTCAACATGGTTCTCTCATCTTCACACTTTTCCACCTCCTGCTGGAAGCTCATACCGATAGATGGATGTGTGCGCTGCTGCTGTACATAACTCCCTGCCTGTACTTACGCCCACCCACCTAACTCTTCCTGCCTGGCACAGCACCAGCCCACATCTGCAATGCTAATCTATAATTCTGTTTAATTAATGACCTGCCTTTCACCGACGGGGGAGAAAGGCGGAGCGCTGATGTACAGTATCGCAGTGTTGCCGTTAGCTTTTTCGAGGAATTGTTAGAAGGTTGAAAGTAGTTCTGTAAACCTGTGTGCACGCTGGCTGCTTTTTATGGGTTTAGGATTTTGACAGGCAGGTGTACCAGAGGTTTTTTTTTTTAATCGTGTATACCTCCCCCACTGCCAACGCCCCCCCCAAGCTTAAATTGCAATCAAAGCACGACGCTTTTCTTCAGAAGGGTTGCTACTTCAGGCAGCCTTGGAGTTGTCACACAGCTCGTCAGTGCAGCTGTTCCCACGGGCCACCCATGAAATGTACATCAGCCGACTTCACCGTTTCTGCTCAAAGTCTAAAAGCCTGGCACATTTGTGGAGGAAGCATCATGCCTTTCATGACCCACTGATGTGAAACCCTCTTTTTGCACAATTTCCCCGTGTGCTCCTACTTCATCCCTACTATATTATTCCCCCCCCCCCCCCCCCCATATCCTATCCTTTTGTAACCTTGTGTTTTCTTTGTTTAAATTCTTACTTGTCCATTTCTCCCTCTTTACCTCCCTGATGTCATGTCCAGGGGCCACAACCAGAGGATGGAGTTCCTGGGAGACTCCATCATGCAGCTGGTGGCCACAGAGTACCTCTTCATCCACTTCCCTGATCACCACGAAGGACATTTAACAGTAAGATCACTTAAATCACATCTCAGCAGACACTGTACCTGTGTGTTGTCTTCTATCTTCTATATTATATCTTCTTATATATCTTCTTATATCTTATATCTTATATTCTTCTATCTTCTTATATTCTATCTTCTATCTTCTTCTATTCTTCTATCTTCTCTATTCTTCTATCTCTTATCTTCTATCTTCTTATCTTCTTATATCTTCTTATATCTTCTTACTATCTTCTTGTATTCTTCTTATATCTTCTATCTTCTTCTATTCTTCTATCTTCTTCTATTCTTCTATCTTCTATCTTCTATCTTCTATCTTCTATCTTCTATCTTCTTATATTCTTCTATCTTCTATCTTCTATCTTCTATCTTCTATCTTCTTATATTCTTCTATCTTCTATCTTCTATCTTCTATCTTCTATCTTCTATCTTCTTATATTCTTCTATCTTCTATCTTCTATCTTCTATCTTCTATCTTCTATCTTCTATCTTCTTCTATTCTTCTATCTTCTATCTTCTTATATTCTTCTATTCTTCTATCTTCTATCTTCTTCTATTCTTCTATTCTTCTATCTTCTTGTATTCTTCTTCTATCTTCTATCTTCTTATATTCTTCTATTCTTCTATCTTCTATCTATCTTCTATCTTCTATATCTTCTATCTTCTTATATCTTCTTCTATCTTATATCTTCTTATATCTTCTATCTTCTATTTTCTATCTTCTTCTATTCTTATATTCTTCTATCTTCTATCTTCTTCTATTCTTATATTCTTCTATCTTCTGCAAGTTGCTCAAAGCCGCTGTTCCCTTCTTACACAAGTTTACCTAAAATGAAGTTACAGCTGTGTTTCTGTGTGGGGGGGATTCTTCCTTCTCCAAGTGGCAGCCAGGTATTCACCCCCCATCCTGTTTCTCTTGTTTCCACAAAACAACTCTTCCACTCCTCACCCCACACTGTGTTTGCTGTGCTCCTCTTGTGATGGGTATTGTCATAAGTCAAAATTGTTCAGTGGTGCTGAATAACACATCTTTGTCTGTGGAGTTTTACACAAACTGTCAAGCGTCGGGAAAAGTGAAGTTGCGCGCCAACGTGCACGTCTTGTAACGCCGGTACAAAGCGAACAATCACACTTTGAACATGCGAGTCCATTTTCTGACAGCGTCAGGCGGCATTACATCTCCCTCTTTTCATTTTAGCGTCAGCACTTCTCTTCAGAAGAGCGACCACTCGAGGCTACAGGGATTGAACTTGGCTAAACCTGAATAAGAACCTTTTTGCGGGTTTGATATTTATTCGTGGATATTCCTTATAGATGGAGGCCGTGACGTCATTTGTTTAAAAGCTTCCCTCAAGCTTTCGCTGAGACTGAAAGCTCCAGCGATGCCTATGCCCAAGAGTCGAGATGGGGTACATCTGAAATGGATTTCAAATCAGGGAGAAAAGTGCTCATTCAACTAGTGTGTGTGTTCAGTTAAGGAGGGCACATCACAGCAAGACCGAAGCAGACAGTCATATTGCATTCTATTTGCTCCTTTGCGCATCTTGTAGCTATATTTAACATGTTTGTGTTTTTCCTTTTAGAGACGTGAATGTACCTTACTCAGGCTAACATGTTGTCATGCGCTAAGCTCCAAGTCACAATGTAATATTTAACGGAGCAGCGTGCCCTGAAACATTTACTCTGCATTACTGTTTCTGTCTTTGATGAATTATTCCATGTGTGGTTTATTTGTATGTAGCTTTGTGCACTTGTGTGTGCACCTTGACAACATTTCTGACAGGTGGACATGAAAGTGAGACGCTCTTCTTGTTTGTCCGCAGCTACTCCGCAGTTCGCTGGTAAACAACCGCACACAGGCCAAAGTGGCAGAGGAGTTGGGGATGCAGGACTTCGCCATCACCAACGACAAAACCAAAAGGCCAGTCGCACTACGGACCAAGACTCTGGCTGACTTGTTGGAGTGTATGTTCACATCCCTCTTGATTCTTTTCTGCAGAAAGAAGATCTTTATAGATCCGTCTAAACCGCCACATCAACCTGTTTCTTGCATGTCTCTCCAGAATGTGCCGCATGAAGGACCGTTATTGATTTTCTTTGTTTCCTTTTGTGTTCGATGTCAAACAGTCATTTCTCTGCTGAAGACACTGGAAGATGCTCCCCGTGTGCTTAGTATGACTGCAGCAGTTAGTGTGGATTTCCATTTCTTTCTTCCGTCAGCTGCCGCAATCCATACACTACGCGTAGCGCTCCTGCACCGTAACACATTGTTGGAACAGAATAAGACACAAAGTAAAATATGCTTAGTAAAGTCAGTGGATGGTGGAAGACATTTGGCAGCTGAAGGGGAAATGATCTGCATCATGCAGTGGTTGTTTTATCCACTCTGGTTTAGTAAGACTTGATGTCTTGCTTCCAGGATCAGATCTAAATTGGAGTGGGCAGTTGGCCTGCAAGGTAAAGTCTCACAACTGAAGCATCTGAGCATCCGCCCGCCTCGCTCCTCTTCACACACCGACTTAGTTTCTATAGAATTGTTAACTAACAAACTAAGATGAATAAAATCATCAATAATAGTTTTTCTCCGGGGGGGAGCAACGAGTAGATACGTAATGCTTCTATTTCAAATCCAATATGTTCTACATTTGAACGAGTAGAAGTGTTAGACTGCCCGTTTCACACTGTATATTATTACATGCATGTTTTAAACTGGATGTGGTCGCAGCTGTACCGAGGCAATTTCTTATGTAGTGAGATAAAGAGTAGAAAGTCAAAGTGCTTTTCATTCAAACAACTGGTTACACGAACATTGTATTATTGTAATGTGTAGTGACAGTGAGGAATACTCCAGACAATTAAGGTGCAAACCAGAGTTCCCACGGATTCAATTCATTAATCATAAAAAAAGGCCTTTATTGGGATCTTTCCTCCTGCCTCTCGCATTAACCTATGGCGCTTAAAAATGGTGGTAAATTTCATCCGAATTGCAATTCAATCTAACTTTCCTCAAGCTGTAGGAACCCTGACAAACAGGGAACGCCTTGCTCTGATGCTTCTGGTGCGGCTCGGCAAAATATGGAAAGAAAGTGTCCAATACGCAGGTTGTCCACCAGTTTATTTTTTAAAAATCCAACAACATAAATCATGTTTTTGTTGATAAACACAGTGGCGGGCCGTGCATTTCACACCTAGGCCTTCAGTGATGTCCTACAGTCCTACCTGAATTATTCCCCCTCTTAATACCATCATTATGACGCCATGGCTCTAGAAACTACACATTTAGACACAAACGCAGTATAACCGGGCGTTGCATCACCTTAACATAGTCAAGTACAACAGAGTTATATTAATATTTACGAAACATTTAGTTGTAAATAGCAGGCATTCCCAGCAGTACAATGTGCAGTGCCTCTCGGAGGCTGTGAGCCGGGGGTACCGCTCGTAGTTAGTGATTTGAAAGTGGCGAACAAACCCTTTTCCCAGCTGTGATAGGCTCGCTAGCGTCGGGGTTGGCCTTTCTCTTCTCACGATGTCTATCTTTTCTTGAAAAGGTCGTCTTGAAAATGCCGTTGTAATTATATCTGCGACCAAATCGACCTCTTCTCCTCCTTCAGCCATTGTGGGTTGAAAAAAAACAGCTCGTAGAAATCTACACAAATTAGCTCGTTCAAAGTTTGCTAGCTCTGCGTAGCTCTGCCTCTCAATAGTGCGTATCCAATCAAAAGACGTGGACGTGCTGACGTGGACGTGCTGACGTTATCGTACGCCTGCTAGCTGGCCCCGGTGTCGCCAACTCCAAATCTGATTGGTTAACGCCACAGTTTTGTCTCCGTTCACTTTAAGCTACAGGCGCCCGCACTGTTGATTCTGAAGGCCTCAGGGCAGATCTCTTGGACCCTGGCAACACATCATGGCTGTAATATGATTGGATAAAAGCTCTAACATAAAGGCCAGACCTCCAAATCTCCATCTGAGGCTGAAGCAGCGCAACCAAGAGGAAAGCTATGAAATGAAGAGAATAGACTATGGGGAATAATTTAATACATATTTGAGGAAAAGATATATAAAAATGAAATGTATATTCTGATGATGTTTAGGCCAGCAGAGAAGGCCTTGCTGGCCCTGACGGCCCTGACGGCCCACCACTGGATAAACACAAACCTTAAACGAAAGGATCTCTTAAAGTTTTTATTTTTAAGGTTTTCGGCCTTAAAACATCCAATATTGCTGTAGCTGTAATGAAAGCCGACTCTTCCGATATGAATGCATAATGTCCCCCAATCCCCAAGTCCTCTAATATAAAACGATGGTAAGTTCTTCTTTTATTAATGTGCATATATGGGTGTGAAAATCAAATAAATGTAGCTCGAGAAAAAAATGATGGTTCCTTTTATTTTACTGCACGTTCCTTGGTTTCAAAACCAGAAATGAAAAGGCAGTCTAAGGAAAGTGTAGCAACGGTTTAATTTGCATGTCCTAATTACGAGCAAAGGATACGGTGACAGGAACGTGCGAGTGCACAGTGGTGAGGGACCCATTGCAGTCCAACAAAGGGAGCTAGCAGCCATGGGGACTGCAGTACATTCAATATTTGCAGGAAAAATGGAAAAAACAAAGGAGGAAAAAAAAGCGCTAATGCATTCCAGGTCAGCATTCAATAGGCCGACTTTAATACATGAGCTTCACATCATTTGCCTTTCAAATGATCTCTGAAAGTTGAGTCCAGAGCAGAGTTGATGACACAGGAAGGGGACGCGGGTCAGCGCTGGATATGAGTGCAGCTTTTGCGCATATGAAAAGTTGTGCCCTGCAGCGACAGCAGGCCTCCTGAAATATTACCTATTATTCTCCTCTCGTGTCCCACTGTCTTAGTCACGGGGATGAGCGGATGCACTGGCAGCTAATAGAAGAGGAAAACAAAGGGACAGCCAGCAGATGAAGATGACACCCAGCACCTACTGATTACATTTCAAATATCTGTATCTTATATAGATGTTTCTGTGAACTCTGTGTGGCCCTCGCTATAACAATTTCCTGTTCCTGTTCAACGAGGAAACAAAGAAGCCAAGTGCTGTGTTTTGTTGCTATATTTTTAATAATTGCTGTCTTTATGTTTTCTCTCTGCAGCTTTCATCGCCGCTCTCTACATTGATAAAGATCTGGAGTACGTGCACACCTTCATGAACGTCTGCTTTTTCCCCCGGCTGAAGGTGAGCCTCTATTGACAGTCATTCACTGCTTGCACCTGATCAATGAGCCGCTCAGCCGAACACCTCAGACAGAGAGAAGCAGGGAGATGATTAGGAGGGAGCTAATGGCTGGGCCCTAATGGCGCCAGAATCGACGCAAAGGCCTGAAGTGGTGCCGGGCTGTAAAATGACTCTCGCTGACTTGACCACTATTTTAGTCGCCTTTTTTAATGAGAATCTCAACAATGTCGTCGGTCTTTTTCATTAGGCCGTTGATGATGTCGAATTCTGGAGTGTTTCAAGACTTTGATAAATCATTGGCTTTTCCAAATGTAGATAGAAGAGCCCTAAAGACTGCAATTCTCCCATTATAAGCCAAACTATCTCATACCCACACAGCGTGGACCTGGTGAAACTGCTGCAGTGGTCTGATATGCCATGCTAATTGCTGTCTTGGTGCTCCTCTCCAGGGAGAACCCCCAGCTCGGGAGGAGCTGAGCTTTGCGTTATGGTCGCTGCAAGAGAGCACCTCATTTCCACTTCCAAGAGGAAAGTTGTGAAACAGCCAGCTCGTCTCCTTACATAGCCTTCTGGAAACCACAGTGTTGCAAACTGTGCTTGCTTCATCCAATTTGGATAGGAATAGAACGGCGGTGCCAGGGACATAAACGCTGCTTTCCTCGTGAAATAAAGTACCAGTGTAGCATATAGCTGCTCTTTTGAAAACACACTAATTTCTCTGCTGTAAGGCTAAAGGGGTGTAGATGCCCCCCAGAGAAGGGAAGGAGAAAAAGGGAAGGAAAAGCAGAGATGGTGGAGTTGGGGGGGAGGCAGAGGCAGAAAAGCGAGAGTAGGAGAGTGCGAGCAACGGAAGCAGAAGCACTCTTTGTAGAAAATTAATAGGAGCAGACAGTTCTGGATTCAAAGTCTGCCTTTTTATGACAAGGCTGCCTCCCTGTTAATGGAAGGGCTTTTAGAAGTCCCCCTTGGATAAGAGAAATGTATCAGGGCTGCACACCTGGGAGACTCCCAGACGCTCTTTATATCTGGCCCAGGATTGGCTTTTGTCTTAAGTAGCCTGTGATTTGTACTCACCGTGAAGACACAGATGGAGAGCCAGTCAGAGAGAGCAAACAAGTGAGTGCAAAAGTAGGGGGGGGAAATAGTGAAGAAGGGTCATGGCTGGAATGAAATAAAAGCATCAGCGGCCATGGGAGAGAGCTGCAGCTGGTTGTTGTTGAAAGACGTTAGGGAACGAAGCATCTTTACTACATGTGTGTTTGATTTGGTCTGTGTGTTGCAGGAGTTCATTCTCAACCAGGACTGGAATGACCCAAAGTCTCAGCTGCAGCAGTGCTGTTTGACCCTGAGAACAGAGGGCAAGGAGCCCGACATCCCGCTGTACAAGTAAGACCCCAAAAAACACACACCAGTTGTTTGGAGCTGGCACTGATGTTGAATCTTCGGAAGTAAAACAACAATTTTCTTTCTCTCTCATTTCCGACATTTTACAGTGTAGGTCGTTTCAATTTAAAATGTTTGTCATGTTGGTCAGACGTAGGCTCCCCCCACAATGTCAGATACATTGTTATTCCTTTCATCAAACTTTCTGAACTGTTTATGTGTATATCTATATTTGCTCTATTGAATTCTTTTATATTTGTTTGATTGTTTTCCACATTATGCTTGAAAAGCCTGATATCGGTGCCCTGATGTAGCTTAAACATGTGCATACTGTCATGCACGTGTACACACAACAAACAGGTCTTGCCCCCTCTTCAGCGTGACGCAGTCTACTGTTGAGATGTGTTCATTCAGGCGTCACATGGTCCGAAATACACATTCAAAGAGATGAAATGGCACAAACATAATTTCCGGGACCTTTTCTCTTCGTCCCTGGACATTGTGAATAGCCGTGTAAAGGTCTCTGTTGTTGTGATCCACAAACATGCCCAAAGAGACCTCCTTTTTGACAAAAGGTCAAGGAGCAAGTGTCATTTGACAGAATGCTTTTGAGAGCATTTGTCGCCATGGCACCTGACAAACAGTGTTTTCTCTGAGAGGGAAAAGGATCCGCTGAACGCACAAGGGGCAGCTGGAGACGGAGCGGCTTTATTTACAATGAACTCCACAATCCCACACACACACACACACAATTCCCTCTCCCTCGCATGTATTTAAATGTGTATTCCTTTTATTGTTCTGCCTGACGGATGGAGATTTGTGACACTACAATAATCAACACTTCCTCCACAAAGAACGTGAACGAGAAGCAAATGGAATCTCTCGGCGACTTGAATTTCAACGCGCACAAGAATAGACACAAGCGTACGTAAAGCGAGCCACCTGAACATGAATCCGAGGCTTCGCCACACCCGACAGAGGGTGATCACCATCACCGTGTGCTGTCCGAAGAATACACAGCCGATGAAGCAACCTCATTAGATGACCTGACCCCTGCCGGTCCATGAGCCAGAATCATAGAGCTTTTTATAGCATCATGCAGCAGTTGTTGACGTCAAGACGGTTAGACTGTCTTAAGGATCCGTTTGAATTAGTTTACAAGTGTGAGGAGTACAGAAACGAGTCACACAGAAAGAGACTAAATGACGGTGCGAGGGCAGGAAAGGACACAGAAAGGAGTTAATGCACCGAGCCCCCCCCACCCTGCTAAATGTTGCCCGGTGAATGTGTCTGGCTGATGACAGATTCGCACCTCAACCCCAGCACCATCACTCTACTGTACAGCACGTCTGGGCTGGACGCACTAGGGAGCAGACACATGCACACTTTCACATTGTGCAGAGAATGGCCTGAGTCAGTAAGTAGCTGCTTTTAGTGCGAGCGGCAGCTCCTATAAACCCTCCACGGTGCCGTTTCTTCTCCGCGCACACTTCCATCTGTGTGCAGCCTTGAAGTTGACAACTTCCCCACAGCTCACAGATTTCCTTTTTTATTCCGTCTCGTTTTGTGTTACTTCAGCGGCGTGATAATTCTAAGTGACACGCTCTCCCTGTTGAGATTTGTCTAAAACGTCGCCCGTAAGAGTCTTATTTGCTCCACACATGCTCTGTGCTTCTTCATTTGTAAGTGAGAAAGGGGGCCTGCATTATTGATAAAGTGTCATAAGTGACCACATTGCATTAAATATGGATTGCTCTCCTGAAATAAGTAAATTGTCAGTGAATAATTTAGGTGACTCACAGCTTGGGTCTGAGATGTTTATGCTAATGTTAACATTTCAAACATCTCCCAAGTTTTGTCTGCCGTGTTGTACTTCTGTCCCTGCAGAAATGTAACAACATTGACAGCTTGATGTTTTTTCCCTTTCCTAAATGAGGTACAACTGTAAATGAGAGATATTCTGTTGTCATCCTTCTCTTAGCGTTCTTGGTCCCTCCTTAAGCGCACCAAAGATTTTTCATTGTTTACCCTTCTAGCGCACCAAAGACTCGCGGGTCTCTCAAAGACTGTTGTCATTCTGTTGCTTCAGTTCCTCTCCCAACATGTCATTTCTTTACCAAACGCAGCGCGGGGTATCTGAAGATGATGGGTGTGGGGGGAGTTGGGGAGGCTTTAAAAGTTGTTTATACGTCCCTCAGATAGTTTCTGCGCGCTTTCGAAACACGCTACTGAATCAAAGCGCTATTCCCCTCCTCTCACCCGCCGCTTGAGATGAATTATATTTGTTCAAATTGAAAACTTTCAATTTTCCTCACCTCCCTTTTTCTTGTTATTTCTCCGAAGGACAATGTCCCCGAGTGTCCTTGTGCCTTTCTCCTGGGCGTTGTTATTGTTTCTCAACTCTACCCTCCTCCTTGTCATCTCATATTTCTGTGTTTGAATTTGCAGGACCCTGCAGACGGTGGGGCCCTCACACGCTCGCACCTACACCGTTGCCGTGTATTTCAAAGGGGAACGGATCGGCTGTGGCAAAGGCCCAAGGTGAGTGAGATGGTGCAATATAATAAGACGCAACAGCACAAGCAGCTGCACTTCTCAATGCACCGCTAATGGGGCTCGAGAATAATGGCCGCGCTTTATTGATGGTGTTTATCATAGCAATTAAGCTCTTGTTGGCCTATTCTATCGGGAGAGACATTACGCAGAATGAAAATAAATCGATTCATTATTGATTTGACGTAAATTGCGTTATGGAAATATCACTTTGTGCAGACGACGAATCTGTCACCAGGCGACGTTGTATCTAGGGCTGCATTTTGCTCTACCTGGGATACTGTGTTCACAGCAGGACAGTTGTGTTTGTATCTATTTGTGTGTCTGACTGCACACCTTTGTGTGTGTGCTCACACATTCACGCTTTTGTAAAGTAAAGAAAGTGAATCTCTGTGCAAACGCCTTTTCAGGGTTAGAGGGGTTGACAATAAAGCTGCAGCTGAGCCTGTGAGAAATGAAACGTAAATCCATCAAACATCTCTTACCCCCCCCCCCCCCCCCCAAACACACACATGTGGAAATTCCCTCCACGGCCCCCTACTTGAAAGCGCTCTCTCTTGCTCTAAGCTGGCGATAAGTTTGTCCCTTCCATACGATCTTTGACAGCTTACTGTTTTTGTATTTACATGACTTAAGCTCCCAGCCACCTCCGCTGCTGGGCTATGATCACGCAGCACATAATATATACGGAGGGACGATGAATTGCAGGAGTAAACAGTGCCCAGCGCAGAGCCGCCAATAGGCTTACCTTTTTGAAACGTGTGCACTGTTACCTGGGATTGTTAGGCAAAAGGGCTCTTTCAAAACAAATATAAAGCACTTTTGATAATCCTCTCAATATTGGGCCTGTTTTTTTTGACAGAATTTCAAAAAGAGACGTTTTGAATATGCTAAAGACCTTTTCTCCCTCTTTCTCTGTCTCTCTCTGTCTCCTATTTAAAATGTTTCTAATCTAGCATCCAACAGGCGGAAATGGGAGCTGCAATGGATGCGCTGGAAAAATGTGAGTTGTTTGGCAACATGAACCCCCTCCCCTCCACACACACATATTCACACTTTAAGCCTTTCACACGCTTTGCCACAGTGTTGAATATTAGCCTTGGCTGTAGAGTATGCAAGATGGCTGGCACAGAACTGTGGTCTGACCAGCCGGTTGGCTGCGACATATAGGACATTAGGCTGTTTGAAGTGCGAGCCCAGAGCACAGCCATTGGGCCCAGCCAGACATGGAGAACCAATAAAACAAGGACGGGGGAAGCTAAGCGTCCTCGACCACGCCGATACTCTCGTGTCTGCAGGAAGTTTATGTCGGGGCCGTGCAAAGTTTGTGTTTTTTTGTTGTGTTTTCAAGCCCTTTTAAAGACCATGAGAGCGAAGCATTACACTCTGAGTGACTCTATTGTGCTCAGCGCCCCTTCAGATTTGAAGGAGTGTGGCTGATGCGTTCCCTATGTGCTGCTTCAGTCCTTGGCTGTTTTTCATCTTGTCATCAACCGCCACTTAAGGAAAATAGATAGTGGTTTTTAGGCATTTACAATGTCTCATTCTCTGCCAAGTAAAAATACAATTACAAGGCTCTCAGGAACACATCCACCAGCCATCGTCTCCCATTCGCCTTTTGTCCTCGACGCATATGTATGTGGATGCATAATATCATACATTACATTAGCGTGTAAAGACTTGGGCGTGTGTTCAAGTGGAGTTTTTGGACTGGACTCGCTTTCTGTCCCTGTGACCTGCACATTAATCAAATGTACATTTTGTTCTTTACTCAACTAATTAGCTGGAGGTGAGCACAAATGGCTTTGTTGGAACAGACCCGTAGAACTTGCAAAGGGCAGGAAGGTGAAACCTTAATTTCATTTGGCTAACAAATGAGTCCTCCAGCCTTTTGTGATTGATACTGTTTGTACGCCCAAGCTTTAGCCTTTTATGAAACATTAGCGTTATGGTGGTATTTTTAAAGCCGTGCTCTCAGTCTCTCTCTCTGTCTGCTTCTGGCTCCCCCTCTCCCTCACCTCCCTCCCTCCTTATCAAGGGGCGTAGTTCAGTGCGCACACTCTCTCTACTGTGTCTTCCTCCCTCCCTTAATTCCTCCCATTTCCTCTCCCTAGTGTACACCTCTGTCACCATGATTGATAGATGCTCATTGCTAGTAAATGAACATTTCCCCCCCTCATAAATTGCTGTTTCATGTGACTAAATTAGCGATGCCTTTTTAAAAGGTCAGTTTAATTAAATTAAATATCATCTCTTCAAGTCTTCTCTTTCGGCGCAAAATGTTTCTGGTTGGAGGGCTTTGTTTGACTTAGTATCGTCACTTAATTTAAACCCGCCAACGTACAACTCACCCCTAAGCTCTCTGCTGTCGGTACCGGAGGTAAGCCTGCAAGTGTTTGATTTCAAATAATTATTAAGGGGAAAAACTTACACATCTTACCAATATCGTCTTTTTATTGAGATAAATAAGCAAGGTGAATCCGCCGGGTTCAAACACCCTTTTGAAGCGTCTCTGCATCTCCCGACGATGAGCTTATAGAATGCAACTCATCTGCTGCAGAACCGCCTGACGCATCAACTCCTTTTGGAGCCCCATTTTCTCTCTTGTGATTGTCAAGGGCCTCGCTTCATTTGTTCGCATAGCAAGACTAATCAAGGACATTAGCCCCGGTGTCATGTAATTCGTCATTGATTGTCTTGTTGGCCCTCACTGCAGCTATTGGCTGAAGCATTACTCCTCGTGTACAACACCCCCACCTTGTGTTACTCTCGGATCGAAAACAGCTCCCCGCAACGTGTCGGGATTCATTTCCATGTTTTATTTAAGGCCTCCTCGAGTATCACGAGCACTTTGAGCTGGATTGAACTTTTTGTTTCTGCTGCAGAGCTTTCCCTGGCAGACAGAAATCCGGGGCTCCAGTGGTGTCTGAGAGGTGAGAGAAATCGCTGTGTTCAGTCAGACAGCTCAGAGCTCATTAAAGAAAGCGGGGCCCAATATTTGGTGTGTGCTGTCTGTAGCCGAACCGCTGGTGGCTCAGCTGCTTCACATTTCATTATTTGACGGCCCACGTTTTGACAGTCTGCTGCCTGTATCTGTCGAGGCAGGATTAAATGTTAACCAAGGCCTGGACTGGGAGAAAGATGAGTGCAAACAAATCGAGCTGAGAGCAGCCAGGTTGGGGAACAGAGTCGACGGGTGGAAGGAGTCTGCTGTGCAAAGTTTCCCAAACCCTGAGGCTCCATGCACCTTTAGGTCTGAGGGACATCAAATATACATGGAAAACGGCTTAACCATTTATCATGCATCCGTACAGATAGTGCCGTCTCTGTTTCAAGTTTACTCCCTTACCCATTTTCTTTTAG
Source organism: Cottoperca gobio (assembly GCF_900634415.1). Lineage (NCBI taxonomy): Eukaryota > Metazoa > Chordata > Actinopteri > Perciformes > Bovichtidae > Cottoperca > Cottoperca gobio. Next base: position 1,064,662 of record NC_041374.1, on the reverse strand, counting down.
CTTTCTCACAGCTGCTTGTTTGACAAACAATGCAATATCTGTTGAATAAGAGAATTAGCCTCGATCTGGCTCGTAGCTGGAAGGAGACGGCATTTGTTCCTCAGCTTTCTCTAAACCCCTTAATCTCCGGATAAAAGTGTTGGATGGGTAGAGGCAAAGTAAAGTACAGTATGCAGGCTCTATTTTCAATGGCTTGAGGCTTTTGTTTGGCCTTTGGCATGGCAGGGAAATCACTTCATCAGCACCGCTATACAGGTGCACTGTTGGCTCGTTGACTGATGTGGTGCCCGAGCTCTCTAGGTGATGGACTCGGCCAGCGCAGTCTATTGTGGAGTCGACTCGCAGCCTGAGCCTCGGCTGAATAGTGAATGCCCGAGTGAAAGGACACTGTATGTTTGTGTGCCCTTAAAAGGGGAGCTGATCCCTCATCACAGATTCCACATCCAGCTGCTGCGTGAGCGCGCATTTCAGCACTACTGTTGGCAAAGCACAATAGGCCTCGTTGTTGCCGAGGCCCTGACAGCCAGCGCTGCTCCCAAAAGCAGCTACACCCTGAATCTCAAGACTGCAACCTCCGTCCTTGAGAGGAATCACTGCATTGTCGATAAACAAAAGACCTGAGCCGAGCGAAGTGCGTGAACGCCTTAACCAAAGGTAATCAGTATGCAGAGTGCGTCGTTTCTCAAAGGTGCGCCTCGCTCCTAGGACGCTGGATGGCGGAGATTTCTCAGTATGTCTTAACGATGCCCAACACAGATGGAAATGCAAAGCCTTGTGTATTCTTCAGCAACCCTATTCTTTGATGCCTGCTCTTGTGCCGCATGTTAAACAATGTAAATGGCCGAAGCCTTTTCTCCCCCCTCGAGTGGGTTATTCTCAAGTCATCTCTTTGGGAAAAATGCTGCCGATTTCCATATTTTAACTGCAATATGTAGTTTTCTCTCCAAGACTTACCAAGTGTTCCACTCTCCAAAAGCATATTGAAATGTGTGTTTCATGTGTGCATGTGTGTGAGTATCAAATTTCCCTCAGAATAATTCTCAGCGCATTCTTTCCTGAGGATTTTTCTTTATTTGATCCGTCGCCTTTTTAATCTGATATTACCGTTATCTTGCACTTTTCCTCTCTGTTGCCATAATGAGGAATTAGGGTGTAGCAGGAGAAAGAATACATCCTTATCTTCTATTCACAAGTCAAACACAAGAGTTTCCTTTACCGTCAGATGTTTAAGAATATAGGAACTCTAACTACAAACAATTAACATACTACATGTGATCCGACCAGTCACATGACGTGTCTGAGTCGCTTCTTAATTGATTATTGAATTCTGAACAATTGAGTCATTTAACATAGGAAACACACAAGAATGTAAACGTGCTCTTGTTTTAGACATTAGATGAGGCGTTCTTTAAATAAACCATTGGAGTGATTCGCTAACTAAGAGCGTATCAGCACCAGAGAGGGAGTTGAGCACAATCCAGATGGATAATGTGTCGCTCCTACATGCGAGAACCATTTTTACTTCTGCTCCTGTGGTGAGTTTCCCCCCCCCCCCCTGTGGATTTGGGTGTTTGGCAGCCATTTCCAGATAACACAATATCCACACCAGATAGTTGAATAGTTGGCTCAAACCCTAAGGCCCCACATTATCAGCCGTGAGTCCACTGTCTGGACAATAGTAATAATGAAATGTTGTGCAGCGCTGGCCCTGAGTATTTACAGCGACACATGTTCTGTTTGTCTGTACTTTGTAACTGTGAGGTTAAAGTGCTGACTGTCTACTTCCCTCTTACTTCAAACTAAATGGCAAAGTAATAAACACACTGTGAATAATAATGATACGCTCACAGAAAGGCCAGAAGGAGAATCTTTGTGGCTCCTCTCCGTTTCCCATCACAGATCGACTTTCAAACTTCTGTGGGAAGAAGTGTCGAAAGACACATTTTAATTTGTTTAGGTCCGCATGGTCACGCTCAGCCACCGGAAAAACTGCACAGTCAAATGTGTGTCTCGGCGAGTTGACACAAACCGCCGGGTCTCTGTCATGCGTGCGGTTTTAAATTGAAGTGTGCGGCGGATAGTCCCCGTGATGTAAACACTTAATGGAAAATTACCTTAGCTCTGAAATAAGAAAAAGACAAACGGTGCAGTCTGATGGTCACTGGGTTGAATCCTGCTGCCTGAGCTGGAAACTGTCCAGTGGAGTCCGTGTCTCTCCAATGTGGGTCAGTGTTTGACTTAAACTGAGGGACTGTGTTCCTTCATGGGGACGTTTTAAATGAAGATGATTCATTGAATGTTTTTGGTTTTAGACAGTTTGAAGTCGTCTTGGACTCTCAGATCTTGTGCTTTTATTATTACCGCTACACTATTACTGCGTTATCGCATCAACGGAAGAAATAATCAAAAACGATATTAATATTAAGAATTAATTGAAACTAGGAATAACACTATGAGTTGATCCATTATTTATATTATTCATTTCAATAAGGGAATAATGTTTTATTAAAATGCAAAACAAATAATCTGCTGTCAGTTTCTCAACTGTGTGTGTAGTTCATGATCGTGAGCCGAAGACCTCGGCGTGTGTCTGTCAGTTGTCACATTGGGTATTTAATGGGCATTTTTAAGACCAAACAATCGTTTGTCTTGTATTTTTTGCACGTTGTGATCTCAATTACTCGTTTGTGTATTGCTTGAGATTGTAAATGAAGTTCAGGAGCATAGTTGAGTGTTTGTCCTCTGTCGACAGCAGTCCTAACCTATCTGGTTCTCACAGTAGACGCTCTCAGTGAATCCACCCAGACTCCCTCAGTAATTGCCCAGATTTGGGTTGTGTGGCTCCAGCCAAGTTGGCAGTGTGCAGAAAAACCTAACTGGAGACTTCAGAACTTCTCTTTAGAAACTATTGGCCGGCGAAGCCAACGCTACATTCATGTGGTTCTGCTCGACAACAAGTCGTAGCGTTTGTCTGGCAATCGGCAGCTTATATTAGATTTTTCAAAGCAGCATAAACTTTTAGAGATCATCTGCAGGATTTATTGTGTCCTACATGTTAGCATCCGATCAGCTGTCACATTACGGATCTCATTTAGAAATGTACACTTAATTATGTTATCAGAGCTCCTGAAACCAAACAAGGCCCGTCTAATTTCTTGTAACATTATTAATGGAATAACAACATGAGGGCCATTTAATCGCAATACTGCCTCCAACATTTTCACTCATTTGGCCAAAGTGACAACATTGACACTCGCTATGAAAACTATTGTCTGTGCAATTTGAGCCCTAAATTGTTGTCGTCGCCCAGTTGGAAACTGACCTTGTCTCTTCACACCCCTGCCTCTGTGTCTCTCTCTTTATCTGTTCTCTGTGGTCGACTTCTCTCTGTTTCCCGCTCTGCCTCTCCCCGCACCAGATAACTTCCCACAGATGGCTCATCAGAAGCGCTTCATCGAGCGGAAATACAGACAGGAGCTGAAGGAGATGAGACGAGAGCGAGAGCGGCAGGAGACCGACGAGCCGGAGGAATGCAGGAAGTGACGGCACCTTTTTTAAGGAGGCCAATCAGGACCCGCGTCCACATGAAGGAGCTCTGATGCAGATGTGGCTTCTGTCCAGGCGAGAGTTGGCCAAATACAGCTGTGGTAATTTAGTAATGTAGATTGACTGTTTCCTAAGTTCTCCACGAACATTGATGGGACTCAGGTGAGAATTAGTCGGGTTGCTTAGAGTCTTAACCCAGAGATTTAGAGGGATTTAGTTATTTGTCCACATTTCTTTTCTTTTTTTTAAAGTGGGACGGAAGGCAAACTGAATTAAAGAAGATGCCGTGGTGTTTTATGCTGTGTAGCACTGGCAAAGGTGCCTTATGTTGTCTTATGTTCATGTTTGTTGCCTAATCTTTAAATATTGTTGACTTTTAAATCCAAACCCCCCCCCCCCCAGCAGGAGCTCACAATGTTACTAACACATGCCAAAAATAAATAAATTAAACACGAAAATGCTAAATGAACCATCAAATCTATAATTGTAAATAAAGTTTCAGATTAACAGTCGAAAATGTCTATTTGCTTTTTTTTTTTGCATTTATTGTAACCCGCACCCACTAAGAGGCCTAAACCAGTCAATTATATTCAATCAGTTAAATGTCACCATCTGCCTCACATCTGCCACTCATCATCTAATAATCAAAATGGGATTTTTTTAATACCCCCCCCCCCCCTCTTTTTTTTAATATTCCCCCCCTTTTTTTTTAACCTCTCTCCAAATCCGATTGGCTGTCTGGCAGATCTTAATTATAGATTGTCTAATTAACAATTTCCTCAGCTCAGTAGCCTCTGGATCCAGCTCTCTAACAACGGGCGTCCAATGAATTACTATCTGACATGTAGACTTGAGTCTTTCATACTGAGATGTATCGTAGATAATATATACGTACCTGTGAGGAGGCTACATCTCTCGCTTGCTAGCCTGTGGCTTCTATCACATTTAGGAAAAAGTTAAATGATCCTTCGTAAAAAGTTGGACCACCAGAGCACATAACGCTGTCAAAGTGTAACCTTTATTGGAAGAGTGCCTCACAAAGACGATAGAAAGGCTGATTTTAAAGATATTTAATCGTGTCATATAAATATTCAGTACAAAATATCACGTTTTACAAAGCAGTTTGATGAACGGCCAATGAAGTAGGGCCCCGTACACTACCACAACCTCTCAAATTGTTTCTACATTGACAAAACTCGACTGCTCAATCACATTGTCACCAACATAATATACCGTAGTAGAGGTGAGCCCCCGAGGCCGACCGTGTCTACACATCAACAACCACAGATCTATTGTATCTGGAGAAAGAGGACATCAACGTCGCCATCTAAGTTGCCTCAAATGAAAAAAGAAAGAAGCAGAAATGGCGGTGCGGGTACGTTTTAGATGTGCAACATTCTCTTGTTATCTCAGCTGAGCATGGCGCCAATGCTTGGAGGCAATTACACTCTCCATAGGAAAACACAAGCACGTCTTTGTCATGGCGATATGCTGACACCCTGTACGAAGACAGAAGAACTGCTTTTGGCGAGTGCTGCTGTCATGTTGATTTCCATTTGAGAGCTCACATTGTACCTTGAGGCAGAAAAGCCGTTTTCTTAGAGTGAAGGGTTTCTAGCCCCATTAAATGCTTATCGCAGCCTCACCGCCGCAGTCTGAAATGGCCACTTACAACGGGAGCCACGGCAACACGCTAATAAACAAAAACAAGGGGGCGTAAAAGAGAACACGCGTATACAATAGCAGAGCGTAACAAATGTTTAATGTGCTGTGGATGTTGAGCCCGTCGTTATTATTCAACCGGCCCACTTTAGTCGTAGTATTAATGATGTTTGTTTTCTAAATCACATTAAAAAACTAAACCGTCGTATGTTCTCGCTGCGGGATAATGTTTCGACCTTCGCTCTGAGCCGAGGACACGCCTCTGGGTTTAAGAACCTTATTCCTCACCACTCAGGAAATCAGTGGGGTGAACACTTGCTTCATGTTCAACACGACGTACAGTACATGTAGTGGACGGGGAGGGGGGGCGTTAAAGGAAAATACTGGTGCTTTTACATTCGGTTGTGCAGAGACCATCTCAGGATCAAGACTCTGACTTCAGGCTTCATCTAATATGCTTTTATAATTCCAATCAAAATATCATAGTTTTCTGCATCCCATGAAACGGATCCAATGAAACCATCTTTTCAGGGAATACAATAAAATGAAACGATGAATTTAACAGCTTGTCCATAAGATGTTTTATCTAATCTAATTTGATGCTGTAGTTTCAAGCTCGGTGGCATCATTTCAGCACTCGAGAGTTAATTTGTCTCTGATTTACACCCCGCCGCACGGAGTGACTCAGAGTGAAGGAGTCCAACAGGACCAGTATTTTCCTCTAACTGAGCCTGGTGCACATTAGATTGGTGAATTTTAGAGAATAACACTATGTTGTGTACCAAAGAGTTTGCTGCTAAGAGAAAAATCTTTCTGAAGACATTCAGCTCAATAAGGAGATATTTGGTATGTGAGCGTTCGCTGTGAGGCGAGCCGAAGCTGTGTACAGATGACAATCCAATACGGCAAAGAAATGCCTAACTGGTGTGTTGTGTTTGTATATTCCACATTTACCACAGCTTCAGGTATGCTTTAAAGAACATTTGTCGACAGCAACGTCCCACAACTAAGATTGTTCGATGATGCACACCTCTCCAATCTAGATTTTGCACGAGAGATGACGATGCCAACATTTCCTTTCGCTTCCGGCTCGAGCAAAACTAGTGGATAATGTGAGGCAGCCATCATTTGGACATTAGAAAAACAAAAGAACTGTACAGCGTATTGTATCTTATTACCGTACATACACAAGCTAAGATAGAACTCACAATATGCAGCATGTTTTTGTCCCAGAAACACTGAAGAATACACGTGTTGGTCGACAAAGCTGCCTGTCGAACGTGTCCGTTACACGCAGCTTTGGAGAAAACAAAGAAAATATGGGTATAGATATATTTGGGCCTCATGTACACCCATATACACACAAATGTCTTGACACCAAGTCTCTTTTCACTGCACCCTGGCAAAAAACGCAACTAACACTGACTGGACACACAAATCCTACGTCTGGGCACCGGAGGGACGACTTGAATGGTTGAGCGGTGGCGGTGAAAGAGCACGTGGACCAACGGTGCTCGTTTCTCGGTCCTTTCGCCAGTTCTCTCGCCACGCGTGCGCCAGAAAAGTTTTTTAAACAAGTTTCATTTCACTTTTCTCTCTTCGTCTGTGTGCCAGGCTCTCGTTAGGAATCGCTGTCGTCGGCGCCGTACATGTCTGCCAGTTTCTTAAATCGGGGCCCCCACTCGCTCAGGTAGTTGTAGTCCTGGTCGCCCTCGGTGGTCACCGACTCGAGTGAGCTAAGGGACTCTGCTATGGAGCCGTTTCCCTCGTAGGCGTAGGTGGCCAGGGAGTCGTAAGGCGGCGCCGTCGGGTCGCTGTCGTTGTCCTGGAGCCTCTGGTTGATGAAGTCTCTCACGTCCCCGTTATTGTCCCGGATGGGAGGCAACACGGGCCGTCGAACCGGAGGGTAGAAGGTCTCGGGGACGATGTCCCTCCGCTGCTTGTTCTCCTCGATGGCCTCTGGGTTGCGCAGTGTACCAATATCAAAGGCCTGAGTGTCCTCCTCTCCGCCTCCTTCATCATTGTAGCTGACGACGTTGTCTCTGACGTCCTCTTTGGAGATGATCAGAGGCTCCTTCTTCCTCTGTCTCCTCAGGGCAGCAAACAGCACCACGATCACTGCAGGGAGAACAACAACAAGAACTAGTAACAGACTTTGGTGACTTTGGCTGTTGTTGCTTTGCTCCCTCTCTCTGTTCTGAAGGCCAGTGACTTTCCAGGGGGAATTGTTGATGTTGCATGAGTGTTCACTGATGTTCAGGGACTTTGTAAAAACACAAGGATGCATTATGTATTTTCCCTCCTCAGGGCCACTGCTGCATAAGTTCACAACAAAGTACATCGCATGCGAGAAACACAACTTTATGTATCATTAAGAAGTTGTGTCATAATCATTACTTTGCATACCCCAATATCAACAAGAAGTATTGAATTGTCCACCCCAATAATGTATTGATATTACTATATATACTGTTTCAAAATGTGGCACACGATTAATTCCTCTCACATCTGTGGAAATAAAAAGCATTTCACTTTCTCACTGCTGGAGAAATGATTTCATATTAAAGTCATCGTATGTTGAAGAATGTGTCTCGGTATATTATATATATCATTTCACATTATGAAAAAAAGTCATAGCATAGAATCTTGTCAGAAATGTATTTTAGTTCACCCCTCTCCTTTCCTCCACTCTGACTGTAGGTGTGTGCCGCTGCCCTTTGCGAAGCACAGCGGAGGAGGGAATGGCAAAGCAAAACATTTTTAATTAAAAATGTTTTAAAGAAAAACTAACATATATATTTTTTTAATTGATTTATCTACAAACAATTTTGCAATTTTGTGACCCCCCCCCCCCTGCAGTACCTCCACAGACCCCATGTTGAAGACCCCTGGTATAGTATGTCGAAGAATATGTCTGGTGAAAAAACAGTCCAGAAAAAAGTCATAGTATAGTATGTCGAAAAGTAGAATTAAAAAGGAAATAGTATAGTCATAAAGTATAGTATGTCCAAATATAACCCTAAACTAATACAGCTGCAGGACTAAACCTGCACTCATCTTGTTCATCCTGAAGCACAATGTCCCCCCAGCTGAGATGTTGGAGGTCTTTGCTGCTTTGCTGCAAATCAAATTAACGCTGGTCAGCTTTAGTCACTGGCAGAATTACCCGCCCACAGGAAGTAATGAATCAAATTAAGAAGTGAAATACAAAACTGCCTTTGTATCACCTACGAGAGGTGTTCTGCAGCAGGAAGCTGTCGACTGTTGCAGTAAAAAAAAACGCTCAAATCTAATTTCCAGTGAAGCCAACAGGTAAATTTAGCTCAAATTGAAAAACAAATGTTTGCAAGATTGAGTTGCGGGTGGCTGCTTCTCATGCAGTCTGTACTCACTGAGCAGAATGATGACACAGAGCAAAATGGCCACCAGGGCTCCGGTGCTGAGTCCCGCCCTCGCTGTGAATGCCTCGGCATTGCACAGCTTCATGTTGCCCTCGCGGTCGCAGGTGCACACTCTGACCGTCAGGGTGTTGGTGCTGCTTTGCATGGGGAACACTCCATCGGAAATGACCACAGGCACGTGGTAGATGCTCATCTGCAGACTGTTGTAGCTGTTCCTTCGTGTTAGGATCCAGGCCGTGTTGTCTGAAAACAGCAGGATGTCCGGTTACTATGCATCAATCAATAATCTAAGTGAATATTCCAATAAACTAAACTGGAAATTGAATTTGGTGTCTGAATGTGCTTGAAAGGGCTGTTAGATGAAAAACTATAAATCATGTGCAGCACTAGATGTGGTTGTGTTTAACAACAGGTATGAGAAGCCTTATGGGAACATTATACAGAAGAGTGGAGTTAATGTGATGACCGCGAGCATCAGCTGAGAGTGTGTTACCTTTGTTATCACGGACAGAGAAGTTGGCCTTCCCTGCAGCCTCTTGTGCGAGACTGAAGAAGAATCTGTGTCCTCCGAGTGGATCATCAGGATCTGTGGCGCTCACGGTTTGTATCCTCTGAAATAAGAAACAGAGAGATGATTAACACATTAAATGTCCGTTCTAGGAGCTATATAAACACTGAATCAAAACACTCAACCCACAGAGATACTGTTTACAGTTATTCCCCGGCTGCAATGATGGTGCAAAGTCGCCAAGACAAAGATGCTCTAAGTAAAGATGGCGCATAGCAATCGCCGCCAAAGGTATACAATGGTGTACACTTCCTGTCTCCTGAGTTGGCGCGGTCTTATGTATTTATATTATATTCAGCTAACATTAGATATTTACACAGCTAGCAAACACGTCTGCCATTACAAAAAGCAGTTAGCTAGGCGTTTGCGAACATTAGTTGATGTTAGCTTAAAATGTTGACGCAGTTTGAGTAACGTTTACACTGCGTTGCCAGATTTAACATTAGAATAACTTAAATTAAATCACACCATAACCATCTCAAAAGGTTCAAATATATACTTGGAACACATCATTTCATGACATGATTGATTTGTATCTATAGGATGTGGTTAGCTCATCATCATTTAGCTTTTAATCAAAGTAATAAATAAACACTGAATGTTCATGTGTCAGGCCAGCTGCTTGTAGATGTATTATTGTAGGTTAAGCTACCTAGCAGTATATAGTATAGTATAAAGTATAAGTACTTCAAATTAGTGGGAGTCATTTGATTACGCATCATTAACACAACGCATCACTGTTGTTTTGCTACTTCTTCCATCACTGCAGCTGAGGTCCAATATCTGAAAGATAATATTCTGCAAGTGTAACAAGTCAGAGCCGGGGTCATCACACTTCCTGTGAGCCTCGATCGACACAACATATGTGGTGCTGAAACTGAAGACTCAACGTGTCAAAGTTTATGCGAATTGTGTTACGAGATTCTCGGATCCCAACAGCAGCCAAGTACAACTGAAGACACATCTAAGACTGCGATGTGTGGTTGTTAAATGTAACATATAAATACTTTATAACGCAGCCATTTCCTTTTGCACCTCTTCTCCATGACTGCACATGTGCTCTTGACTTCTTTAATCTTTCTTTGGAGAAAGGAAGTGTTCTGAAAACTGCATTCATCAACCCGAGATGTGAGTTTAATGCATGTGTATTAGATATCCCACACATCTAGTACTTCTTATAGCTTAAAACACACCTGGCAGTTTTACAAATGCTCTCGGATTCCTGCTAATTGCACGCTGAACTGGAAGCAGACACGTAATCCTTAAGGGGAAGCCGAGATGAAACCATGACTACTGCTTTGTGTTTGGTGGTACCCACCTGATTAGCCTTCGCGTTCTCACACACAAACGTCTCGTAATTGGTGGCAAATGTTGGAGCGTTGTCGTTGACGTCCAGCACTCTGACGTACACAGGGACACGGCTGATCTGCCGCGGGTTGTCTAGGAAACACAAAGGTGGGAACAATGAATTTAAACAAATGATTATTTCTTTACCTTTATAGTAGGTGTAGGTGTGTGTGTGTGTGTGTGTGTGTGTGTGTGTTAGACACGAGTGTAACTAATATTTACATTATTATACGTTATGACATGTAAATGACTGCATATAAAGAACTCCCATAAAGAACTAAGGTCTAACATCTCTTGATTTGTTTCCACTTAAGGTATTTTCCTGTAAGTATACAAAGTTAAATTGGATTTTGGGGATTCACTGAAGAGAATCAGGACTGCTGTAAATGCTCAAACAGATAAAGGCCATCCGATATAAAAGTGAGAGAGTAAAAAGCCTTGGGGTGGGCTGTATAACCCGTGTTATAATAGCTTACTTAAAAGACTCCACACGATATAGTATATTTCCACAGCACTAATTTCCTCATTCCTCAACAGACATCTCAATATTCTGCTCTCAGTTCTTTTACATATCTGCCCTCAAGTGGCAAAAAACACATTTGTACACTTTTATTGTGAAGTTGAGTTTTACTGTGACATGAGGTAGTACTTATTAGTATTTCATTTAATTATTTAGAGTTATCCTTTATATTTATTATTCTAGTTCTTATTAATGTTCTTTATTGTTACTGTTATTGTATACTGTTTTTGGACACATGATTAACATATTGAAGGACCGTATTGAACTTAATGACTACATTAGTCCATTCTATTTCTTTTGTGTTGTACTGTTGGGATGGATTATGAAAAATGATAAAACATTTGGCCGAGGTCATGTTTTGAGAGTTCACGGCATTCGAGTGCTACTCTGGAAACAAACATCAGTAACTAACTGTACTCTACTAAACACATCTCAGAAATCCTATTTGGCCGACAGAATAACAGAAAGCGGCTGCACTCACTGAACTCCGTGGCGATGACGGAGACGTTGTGCCAGGCGTTCTCCTCTCTGTCCAGCTCCCGCAGGATGAACACTGACCCATTCCCTGCATGGACGTTGAACATTCTGTCCATGTCCGTGCGACGATCAATAGAGTACCTGCTCAAAACACACACACACACACACACACACACACACACACACACACACAGAGATTGCCTTTTAAACTCGTGCACTCAGGCTGTGTGGAAGTGTGTCGTGTTCCCTGGGTGACGGACACAAGTTACACGTTTAGCGTTCTTCAGGTGTGAAAACGGTCACATTTACTGGAGAGTCTCGGTTAAACTGACATTCTGTGTGGTGCTAGGAGCTTCAGCGGGCAGGAGGTGCTCACAACAAGTCTGACTAAGCATGATGGACTTGTCTCCGCTTTGCCATTATTTCCTTTCTTTGCTATTCATACAGCACAAGACCGCATTAGGAAAAAGATTAATTTTAGCATAAATCCAAGCCGCGGTTTGTCCTCAGAAGAAAGGCCGGCTCTGTCGAGGGGAGCAAAATTGGTTTTTACCTGCGAAAAATGAGGCAAACTAACGGAAGCGCTTCCACACGTGTCCAGACTGCTGTTTAAAGGGTCACTTTACACAAATACATTCTAATTTACGCTTTATGTTATCCAACCATGCAGATAGTTTTAGGTTTGTGCATATACGCCTCTGAAACATCTGCCACCACACGATACACACACACACACACACACACACACACACACACACACACGAGTGCTGCTGAAAACACACGTGGACTCAACAGCTGTATCCTTTCACAGAATCAATGCCTTAGAAACTGTGGACAATCCACAGGCCTGTCTGTCTGTAGGGTTCAGAGGAGGAGGTCTTCTGCAGGTTTACCACGATATTGTTTCTAGAAGAACACGTTGCTTTTGAGCTTTTCAAATGTCACTCCAAATGTGTTAATATAGTCGAGATGCATTTTAGGGCACAGAAATTACATTGGTAATGAATATTAGGTTAGAAAATACAACATTTTGACAGATCATCATCCAATACATGACATGTGTTTTCAATTGTGTTGACACGACCACCGAACAGTTTATTTTCTCCCACCTTTTAATGCACGTTTTGTTTGATTTCACATAGAATTGGAATGCATAAGTATTAATGTCTTGAACAAACATCCAACTAAAACTATCTGCATGACTAGAACTGTATATGTTCTGTGAGTTGAGTGAACTGACCCTTTAACATTCACAGTACACAGTCTTCCATGGAGCTAACAGTCTTGAATAGTCCTGTCCCGATGACTGATTTTTGTAAGTGCTTGTCCCACACACACACACACACACACACACACACACACACACACACACACACACACACACACCAGCCAACAGGTTATTCAGTCGTGTTGTTTTTCTCTGCTTCCCAGACTACTGTGATACATCAGTGTGATTAATGGAGTAGCAGGCGTCAGGAGGGCCGGCATAAGAGGGAGGAGACCCCCAAGGGGAGACTATGAACCCGGGCTCTCAATGCACCGCCGCACCGCTCTACCCTCTTGGCAGATCCTCCCCCACCGCCCCGCCCCGCCCCGCTGCTTCTCCTGCATCAAGCATTTTACTGTCTGAGTCTAAACACTCCCTCCTCATCTCTGCCCGCCTCTCCTCCACTGCTACCACCTCGCCGGCCCGGCAGTAACTCTAACCTCGTTAAATCTGTGTCGGCCGTGGGCTTTACTAATTGCTTTTCTAATATTCCAAATAATTCAGCTGCCTTCCCCTGATTAATGACGGAGAGATAACAGCGCGCCTCGTCCTGACCGCGCACCCAAAGTGCTGCTCTCAGCAGGCCGGCAGCTGGCTGGATGGGAGGCCAGGCAGAAGGACATGGAGGGTTACAGAAATGTTAGTGATCAGCGAGTTGGGACATGTATCCTCTTTCCTCCCCACAGAAGCTACATGACCAGCTGGCTCGCCTCAGTATTTTCAGATATTCTTCGAGAACAGGTCAGTGGGAATCCAGCAAGTATTGATTTGGGGATTTGCAGGTCAAACGATGTGTAGCTTGACCTGTGCTATATGTGGATGGAAGTTTTCATCAGACGTTAAGGTTACATAATGGTTGTTTCAACAACTTCTAAAAGACTATATTTCAATGATAAGCAAGTCCTAGAAGCTACATTTCGAAATATATTCATAAAAAAGGTGTTGAAAAGGGATTATATGGAAGCAAGATAACTAAAAAACAATGTTACCTCGAGGTTTATTTAGCAGCTTTCTTTTTTTAACAATCTTTGCATTTTAAGGATTCCTCGTTAAATGAACTGCTGTTCAAAGTAAAACACAAACAGCTGTTTTCAAGGTCAAGAATTCACTTTTTTCAAACGACCTAAACTACTCTTGTGTATAAACATGGTGTGTGTGTGTGTGTGTGTGTATTTATAAACCTTAAAAGGACCGAATACACTTTAAATAAATATTAAATTGGTACATTTTATGCCAAACTATTTAAAAGTTTTTAATGTTTTTCCGAAAGTGTGGCCTTGCTAAGCCAAAGACAGGACAAAAAAAACATTTAGAATATTGCAGCACTAAAACGCTTCACTGACTTCACTGGCAGCTTTTGAAAACGTTGGGTTATCTTTCCCACTTATCTATAATATCGCACAAATACTCCTGTTTGTGTAGGAAGAGTTCTCATTTCAGGTTTCAAAATCGTGAATCTTGTTTTATGGGCTTCAACGTGAGTAATGAGCTCCATCATCCTGATGTGGGACGACACTCACATTAAAGAAATAGGCCATTATGTCCCATCATCTACTGTAGATCAAACACTGAATGTTCATGCATGCAGACGTCCTTGCTTGCTGACGGATGTGTGTTTACATCCATGTCTAAATGTGCTTGTGTCTGTGTGTGTGTGTGTGTGTGTGTGTGTGTGTGTTGTGGCGAGCTAATAAGGATAACCGTCTCAGTGACTTCCTCATGCCAGGCAGCCCCCAGGCTTCCCGGGCCTCCTCCTCCACAGCGCGGCTTTAAATGCCACAGGGTAGCTACCTCCTTGATGATTGGCGATAAAAGAGAATGATATCATATT